>NW_003314339.1:816154-833654 GCF_000143415.4 Selaginella moellendorffii
ACTGGATTGAATGCTGAATCCGGCTTCTTGTTCCTCGGCCCACAATAGTGATCCTCAACATCGTTATCTGTCACTGCATTTCCAGAGGACATTGTTCCGCTACTATCTGGTGCTCTGGGTTCTGGCCAAAAGGACTCTTCCAATTCTTCATATACAACCGGCCCATTTTGGATAGCAGATATAATCTTCTCCCAGTATTCGAGCAAAGGCTTGCACCTCTGAAAATAGGATTCTCCACCAAACACCAACCCCCTCTTCCAGAAGGCAATATGCTGTCTAATCCTGGCCACTATACTTTCCTGGTCTTTGAGTCCATCCGGGTGCATCGGCCGTGGGGAACCCTGAGGAATCATAGGTTCCCCAGTTATGGGATCTCTCTTGAAGAGTTCAATGCCGTCCACTAGCAGCCACACTGTGTCCCATTCTCTCATCTTGTACCTCATCACTGGAGCACCGTCACACATGCTGAAATGAAACTGAAGAGGCTTGGAGTGGCCAATCAGCGTTTTGGATCCGTCCCTGATGTAGCCTCTTACAAACCCCTTAAAGTCTGGAACCTCTGTCAGAAGTGCAGCTTCAACAGTGCCTTTGATGCAATTTTGGAATTCATCGTAGAGTTGTGGGAGGGTGAGGACATTGGATCGCCGGAGGGACTCTGCCAGGTGACTGAACATGGCATCGACGTCTTCATGAGTGTGCCCAACCATGAGAAAGCCAAGTGTAACCGTTTCAAATATGCCTTTGGCAACAAGCATCGCCAAGTACGCGAAGACGTACATGTTTTTGTTCTCACTGCCAGCATTGTCTGTTTGGAGCAGAAGATGGGGTGGAAGGCCACATCGGCCGCAAGAACTTCCTTGAGATTCTGCTTCATTTGGATGAGGCTGTGCATTCACCGGGCGACCAGCCTCGTCGGAATGGCATGAGGCCTCACGTGATAACCCCACAATCTGACGGCCAACATATTCATTGGGATGGCATGGGGCCCCACGCGATACTGCAAGCCTTTGCTCCTCCTCCAGCTGAACCCTGTATGGGGTTCGATCGACAAGGGCCTTATGCAAGGGTTGGCCGTTCAGCTCAGTCTGCGCACTTTGCAGAGACCTTAAGTGTTTTGCTAGGGACGCAATCATCATGTTTGCACCCCCGCCACCCCATAGAGGTACAAAGAAGTTCCCATAGTTCTGGGCACCATGCCCATGAGCGATTATGCCAAACAGAGACACAGGCAGCTGCATGGATGAAGAGATTGCCTTGGGGGCAGGATTGAGTCGAGGTAAGCACGTCTTTTTCTGGTCCATTTTGTCGTGGATGATGCAGAGGTAAGAGTCAGGTCTCTCCATGGAGAGAATCCTGTTATGATAATATGCAGTCCTGCAGCTTCTCTGCTCGATGTTGTGGTCGAGCCGCCTTCTAACCAACGTCTCTCGCTCTTGAGCGCTGCAAGAATTCTTCGACAAAGCCATTTTGATAGCAGTGCACTCGTCACACTTTGAAAAGCTGGAGTACTTTCCTATACTCACATCCCTGAACCTGTTGCTCCACAATCTACTAAATCTAGATTGGCTCAGCTTCCTGTAGCCATTACTCTGGAGTTCCCGATTCACATCTTCCAATATGGCCCCCTTGGTATACATGGAAGGGAGAACTCGTTGGGTGTCTCGTGTTCCATCTTCCAAGAGGCGGGTTTTATGTGGTTGCTGCTCGCTACATGTCTCGACAAACCTCTTGAAGATTGCCTCTCCATATACAACATGACCCCTGGTTTTGTGCGTACCGTCGTTCCCATGGACTGCCTGTTGAACCCTTTGTTCCTCGAACTCAGTTTTGATTCTGTAGAATGTGGTTCGAGGGACTCCATAAATGATTCTCCATGCCTTCATGCAGACCAAACCCCTCTGGAAGACCATGCCCCCCACCTGATGTTCTGAAGCATCAACAGATGACCGTAATGCCTCATACACAAAATTGCGAGCTGCCTTCCAGGACAATGTCTTGTATCTTGCTCTCTCCTCTTCAATAGCATCCCAATCAGCATGTTGACAGTACCTCCTCTTGCAACAAGCAACTGTCAAGACCATTCGAACCTCCATCGCCATTTTCTGCCTTTTCGGTTCGTTGCTCAGATCCCTTTGGCTGCGCTTTAGGAAGGTGTACTTTCTTTTCCCATGAAGAGATGTTCTGTCATCAGTTGTAGTGGTGTTTGATTGTAAATCCTTCACATTCTCAAACACTAAGTGCCTTAATTTCCACCGCACAATGCTTCCAATAGTCAGACTGTTTTCTTCTGTGTCAACAACCTCTAAAATCGCAACTCCAATATCATCCCAGCCCAATTCTTGATTAGCAACCGCATCTCTTGGATTGACAACTGTGGCTAAGCCCTCAGCTACCACCTCCCCCTTGGGGTTGTTTAGAAACACCTTTGCCTGAATCCATGTAGCACGGTTCTTAAGATCCACGGAGGGAACATGCGTCGCACTTGCGCTGTCCCCAACATCTGCTTTCTTCTGAAGATTTTTCAAGGCAACAACAACATTTACCCCGACGACCATCTCTCCTCGTTCAATAGCGACCACATTCCCATCGAAGACAGTCTCTACTGATACAGCAGCATTGCCTTCCCCAAGCCTTTGACAGTGTATAACAAAGTTCCGATCCATAGACACAAGGGTCCCTTTTGCAACTCTCTTCCCACCATTCAAAATGTAAACCTTTTCCCCAACTGTGTGTATATCAAGAGGCAAAGTTCGAATCACTAACATGGCACAGCTGGATCGAGGCAAGGACATGATGTGACAAAGTTCAACCTCCAACAGCAAAGTCTAGAAGCTACTCAGTTTGAAATTTGTCAGAGGAATCATAAGATCTAGTTTGTCAGAGGATTTGATGTGACGTTCAAGCGTGTGTTATTTTTGAATTCTCGAACTCATTCCTAGGTCTATCATTTTTGTGCGCCGTGTTCTTGGTTCCGCTGAGCGCAGTGAGCGCTGCTTGTGTAAGCGGCGTTGTGGGCTGTGGTTTATGCGTCTACGAGCGGTTGCGGCATTGCGAGCGCCATTGCGAGTGGCAGTTTATGCGAATGGCAGTTTGTGCGAGCGGCGCTACGAGCAGTTGCGGTGTTGCGAGCGGCGCTACGAGTAGTTGCGGTGTTGCGAGCGGCACTGTCTTTGGTGTGGCTACCGCTTCCTCTTGATATTCGGCACTTGTGCTTCCTGGTATGTTCACCATGGAATGGCTTAGGACCACATTTAGAAATGGCATGAGGCCACATGCCATCTTGGGCCCTTGCAATTTCATGGCTAGCATATTGTCATGTATGTTTTTACTTGCATGCCATGTCAGCGATCCGCGCCAAGATTATTCGCTGTGTAAAGGAATAATTATGCTGTGTGTGTACGTCCATTTATGGCAATATAAGGCCACACGCCATTCAAAGAATAATGCTCGACATAAGGCCACACGCCATTCAAAGAATAATGCTAGTCGAGCATTTTTTGGTGCATTTTTGGGTTCAAAATTGCATGAGCCCATACGCTATAAAGTTTACCTGTACCAAAAATAGAAACAGCTTTATTTACTTGGGAATTTAGGCATTTTTAAACTTACAAACACATGCCCTACTTACATTCCTTTGGTTGCTTAAAATTCAAAAATATTATAAACCTTTCTTTTTGCATTTTCAATGTTTTCAATTATGGTTTTTGATTTTCGCAGGACCAGCCTAGTAATCTATTTGCATCCCGTCATGTTTATAGCTAGCTTTCGTTTGTCCCCTTCGCTAGCCTGAGATACATCTGCTCGGCATCTGCCTTTTACAGCATTTGCCCAGAAAGGGCATCTTTCTTCACGCAGCATTTGCCACATGTTTAGGGTTTAGGGTTTAGGGTTTAGCAATTCAGTAGCTTGATAAACATGCAAATACAGAACTTGATGCAAAATCCTTTGATATGTCACAATGCCCCTAGGACCATAAACACATTTCAATAGAAAGGGTCCTTTCATTTCATAACTCCTTACGTAGATCTTGGTGAAACCAGAGTTAGTGAAGTTAGTTTCTTGTGATCCCGCATCTGATTGTGATGTCCCTTTGCAATGTCGATGGAAAGGTCAATGCACACCAAACTGTAAAATCTTGAAGCAAAATAACGGTCGGATCTATGGCAAATGCCCCTGAAACATTGTAAGGCTCGTGTGGTCTCATGTGGTGTCCGATCGAGATGCTTCTTTGCAGGGTCATCAAGAAAGACATTGTATACCATTCTGTAAAATCTAGTTGCGATCTAACGGTTAGATCTCCAGAAAACTCAAAAAAATCTCGCGCGTGTCAGAATATCCTAGGAATATACTCCTATATGCCCCTGAAAATGGCATGCGGCCCCACACCATTCAAGAGATAACGCCAGATGACGCCGAGAATTTTTTGGTGCATTTTTTGGGTTCAAAATTGCATGAGCCCACACGCTATAAAGTTTATCTTTGCCAAATAGAGAAAAGTTTATCTGTGTCATATGAGGTAGTTACAGTCCTTTGTGCTCGGCATCTGCCTCTTGCAGCATTTGCACTGAAAGGGAATTTTTCTCCATTCAGCATTTGGCCCTGAAAATGGCATGCGCCCACACGCCATTCAAGGAATAACGCCACAGGACGCCTGGATTTTTGGGTTTAAAATGTTTAGGGTTTTTTGGGTTTTTTCAAAATATTTTGGGTCCAACGTTTTTTGGGTTTCTTTGGTTCAAAATTGCATGAGCCCACACGCTATAATATTGATTTGAGAGAAAAATAGAAACAGATAGAATTTCTTTATTTAGCTGAACATCTGCCATTTTTGGAAATACAAGATGCTTTGGAATATCCAATCATGCATGGTATAAATATAGCGAGGGTATTAAATGATATCCCAATCATGATCTTTCTTTTGGATTTCGCATGCATGCAGTCCGAGGAATGATGACGTTGCGGATTTCTTTTGGATTTTGCGTGCTTGCATGCGCGCGGCAATCCAGAAATTAATGGTGGCGCCCAAGTCCGAGGAATGATGACGTGGCGGGATTACCAACCGTTGTGACATTTCGCGCGTGTGAGGTTAGGATTTGCATTTTGCTTTGTACTCGCGCTCCCGCTGGCATCGCGCTCCCACTCGCGATCACGCTCACTTCTCTACAGGTTTCTCGTGTGCATCGGCGTCCACTCGCGCTTGCATCACACTCGCGCTCGCATCACGCTCGTGTGCATCGGCGTCCACTTCAAGACACACCCAGTTTGTAACTTCGCCGCCAACTCCGCCGCCCACTCCGCCACCCACACGCAGCCCACTTGGCGTCCTGGGAGATTTCAGCACCACTCTCCAACTGTAAGTGGCAGAGTAGCCTTGCTGCTACGATCTGCTGCACACACAGTGCACATTTGCCAGCGAGTCCGGCCTCGATTGTCACGGCCTCCATTCGGCTTCAAATGGTAAGTCTTTTAGACCAAGTAGAAAATGGCATGAGGCCACATGCCATTCAGTAGCAACATTGGCATGCACCGATTGGGCTCTCGAGTGCAGTCCGGTTACAAATGGCGTGTAGCCTCACGCCATCTTAGGATGCAGCCTCAAGACATCTGATGCAGTGGTGAATGGCGTGTGGCCTCACGTTATTTCCAGCTGCTAGCTTTTCATCTGTCAGCTCTAATTGTTGTGCATTTCTGAACAGGCGAGGAATTGCGTTCTTCTTCCAGCCACTGTCAATGTGGATGCAGAGAAGGGGGAGGAGCTCACCAGTTGGACTTTCGGGATGGAAGGCGAGGATCTGATGCTGTACAACACAGATGGTGGGAGAAAAGAATGCATGGGGATCCTCATCCAAGTGACAGACACTCCATGCAGTTCCATGCAAGAATATGGACTGGCACTTGTGGTAGAGACAGCGTCTGCCTTCAAGATCCACCTTGCACATCCTAGCGGCTTCCCGGAGGGGGGCAGCGGCTATGAGGAATTCCTAGAGGGAGCTAGGGAGAGGTTGTCCAGGAGGCCCACAATTTCAAAGACGCTGCGGGTCTATGAAGATCACATGGAATCCACGGACCTCACCTACGGCGATGTTCAAAAACTATATTCCAACATTGAGCCGTTGAGAGTGCCTCCAGTTTGCGAAGCGAAGGGGAAGGGGGTCGATCTGGAAACTACCCCAAAGCAGAAAAGGGTGGTCAAGCTCAAGCCGACGTCCGACTCTTTTGCTCCAAAAAAGAAGCTACTCGGTGATGCCATTGCCTCGGGTTCGAACACTACACCCACCAAAAAGAAGAGCCGCAAAGAGCAGAAAGAGCAAGAAGAGGCAGCAAAAATCGTCGCAGATAATAGTACTTGTTACTATTCCAACAAAGTATATACAATCGACGTGAGCCGTATCGAGATCCAAAGCAAATACAACCACAGGCTAGTATCTGATGAGTGGGTGGAGAAACTGAAGCAGAAGATGCTGGCAAGTCCAGTAACACCCGACATCGCAGACGTGATCCCCTACTACCGAACAATGAAGGGCGAGACGAGGTTTCCAGACTTGATCAATAGGAAGGTGTTGGACGATCAGAACATCCAGTTCTATGCCGTCTCCGGGCAGCATTCTAGCTTGGCGATGCAACAGATAGTTGTGGATATTATGGTGGGCGAGGAGGTGAAGAAAGTCTTCAAGACAAGAGTTGTCCGCCTGATAAAAGGCAACTCGCCCCTCCGATCTATCATATACATCTCCCACACGCAGAATGTCAAGCAAGAAACGTGCTACAAATCAGGTCTGCACGAGACATTGGCACGAACACGGAAGCTCTGGGTTCAACTGAAGAAGCCACAAAAACCAGGACAAGGACGTGCACTAGCAACTAGCGCCTGGCAGGTAAGCCTCGTTGCATGTGGCATAGCATGTGGCCTCACGCCATTTCCATTGTAGGAATTCTCGAGTCTTCTCTCGAAAACACTGGGGGTCAATGACACACTCAGCATCCATAACATTCTACTCGCGACAAAAGTTGTTTTTGACAAATGGGTAGATGTGCTGAGGAGGTACCATGACGGGGAGTTGCTAAACTCAATGGGTGTGGAGGACGGCCGGAAGCCCAATGATTTGAAGCTCAACGCCTTGCGTTTCTCGCGGTCTCTAGACGACGACGACCTTCTGACAGTGGCTAATGCTCTTCTACGTGGTGAGGTAGTCTTCAACAAGACCAAAATGACTCCCGGCCATATTGTGACATACGAGGACTTGTGCACGACTCTGAGAGCTCGTGCGCTATTGAAGGATTGGATCTTTGAGCAAGTGGCTGTGGCGAGGGTGAGCATCGACACCACGCAAGAGATGATGGAAGAGCTGGACTTGTCAAATGAAGACATCGATGAGTACGTGAAGGGGGCCCCCAAGTTCATCGATCTGCTGCGGGATGCCACGAAAAGTAAAGCTGAGAAGTTGGATCAGTATCCAAATTTCATTAAGAGGGATGTCAACCGCCGGCTTCAGAAACAGCTCGACCCCGCAGCAGAGGCCTATCGAGAACCTTACCGGGTATACGTGAATTCGGATGAGGATCAAAGGTGGAGGAGCATCGTTTCCCGCGGAGATGAGCAGGTCAAGAACATCTTTTGTGTGATGGACTTCACAAACGAGGAGATCACTCATGCAGACGAAGTCAGCTCCATCATTGACTTAATGGTGGGACTTGCGGAGGTGGAATCTTCAGTCCACTATATGATCTACGACTCCGAATCCTATCACAAGTTTTGGAAGGCCTTGAACGAGGTGAAGGCTCGGTTGAAAGGCAAGGAGATGCGGGAGATCCATGGGATAATGGCTAAGAAGAAAATACTGACGAATGTCCGCATCTTCACAGTCGCCCTTGTTATTGGTCCTGCAGCAGAGTGGGACTGGAGTGACTTCCCAGCTTCGTTCAACAAAGCCGATCGAATTGATCTGAGGGAGGTCAATTTACCCGTGCCTGAGGAACTGAAGACGGCTATGGAGCTTTCGAATCCAAAGAAAGCTCCAGGTGCAGCATGGGAAATGCTCAGCTGGGTCTTCAACGCAATAGCGGGTGACTCCAAGGGCAAATGCGTTGTCGAGTACAACTGCAGCGGACTATTCTTTCGAGCCGCACTACTCAAGGGTGTCCCGTGTGTTGCGGTGACAAACTCCATTGAAGAGGTGACTTCAATGGAGCATATAATTACAATTGCCAAAGAAAAACAGTATCTTCTCTACGAACCTGGTGAGTACGCACTTTAAGTTTAAATGTTATCTCACAAGCTCTGTATGCAGGAGCGTGGCCACCCCCAGATGCTGAAACGGCGTTAACAGCTACTGATGTTAGGCCGAGGTCACAACCTGCACAAGGTAAGGTCACGTGAGGCCTCACGCCATTTTGATTATAGATCGTTGTGAATATTCAGACACGAGGACTGAAAAGCGCACTGGTGGCGCGTCGAAGAAGGACAAACAGACAAGCAATAGGAAAAAAGGAGGTACAAATTATATTTGCAATGGTGTGTGGTCTCATGCCATTCCTTGCAGGAGACACTTCTTCAAAGGCAAAACAGGCAAGCACCAGCCAAGCTCAAACTGACAGTGGTCATAAAAAGCGAAAGCACGTTGGACAGTCGTCGGGATCAGAGGCGTTTGATTCGAAAAGGAAGAAGGGCAACGAAAAGATGATAGGTAATGCCTCGCGGTTATGGCGTGTGTGCTTATGCCATTCATTGCAGATCAAGGGCTGAGTGAAAGGAGCCAGTCACCACCTTCTGACTCAGATTCCTATGGCGGACTCCCCTTCCCCAATCTCAATGGAGAGGTACAATGGATGAGGGATGCTTTTCAAGTCAGGGCCACGTTTTTCTCATCTCGTCGTCTTCGAAGGGTGCAAGAACGTGCAGAAACCATGTTAAGACAGTCGGGTGAGGATACGGTCCTAGGTCACGCACTAAAACAGGCTATGGATGTCTTGTATTTTGAGATGGAGACTCGGCCAGATGATTTTCCCAAGATGGTCCTGGAAAAACAAGCCATCCAGCCTGAGCAGCCTATGGAAGAAATGCATGAGGGGGATGAGGAGCCAGAGAAAGATAATGAGCAGGAAGAGCAGAAGGACGAAGAGGAGGACAAAGAAGAGGAGGACGAAGAAGAGGAAGATGAAGAAGAGGAGGACGAAGAGGACTTGGATGGTCCTCACAATGGTGACGATCACAATAACGACGATGACGATGATGACGACGATGGCCAGCCTGAGGTGGCCAAAGAGCAGCGGAGGAAGGTCATACAAGACAAACCATCAGGTAAATAATAGTACATCCATTCCTAACCTTTTACCATTTCTAACATTGTCCATGTAGGTCGCAGAAGAAATGGTAAGTAGAGATTATTCAGTTGAATTAAGATACAAACTCTAGCCTTTAGTGTCGAGGAAGGATAGTGCCAAGCAAGGGTCGAAACGTATGTCCAATCCTTCAGAATCAGCAGTGCGCCCAAGTGATATCGGTCCTAGTTCCTCAATAGCAGTTGATGGTAAATACAGTATAGTCGATTCAATGTGCTAATGAGTTTGTTTTTAGTAGCACGGGAGGATACCATCTCAATCGAAGGGAGATATTTGGACATGCATATGGATCCGCCAGTGGACTCTACTTGCCTGCAAGAGTCATCAGAGCTGGTGGAGGCTACTATCCATATCAACGCCAAGCAAGCTGACCACGCTCCACTTGATGCTGCCCATACCACTGAGTCAATCTTGTCCACGTATCCAACTGACGGTGACCAGGCGCCATTGGACCCGCATGAGGCCGCCCCAGCCGCCGAGCTGGTCGTATCCTCATTTCCAACGTGTGCCCAATCGTCTGACTACGCGCCGTTGGAACCTCCCTACACCGCCCCTGCTGCCTGTTCGGTCATGTCCACTTTGCCAACGGAGGCACCAGCTAAAATGGCGTGTGATCACACGCCATCGGAACCACCCCATGCCACTGTTGAGCCAATTGTACCAGAGTCTACAGCTGAAATGGCATGTGCCCACACGCCATCGGATGCGATTGACCCCACATTGCAGAGGAGAGTATTTCCGCCCTTCACATTTCCTCGACCAAAACCCTCTGAACGACCATCGGGAGCACCATTCGCTAATATTGTAGATGGTAAAATTGACTTGTACCATTTTTTATGCTGACGCATTTCATTTCAGAGTCACGGCAAAGGTACTGTCAAAAGAGACAGATTCACATTAATCACACGGGAGAAACTGCGGGATCTAATAATGACCATGCGACACTTAAAACAGAGGGCCGGGTTCAATTTGCAATTGGGAGTTTGGACATCCATGATGCGCCACAATGCATTAACGTTGCTACAGATGATGCACGATCAGACGCGAGTAATATTACCATTTGACTTTCTCCTAACGCAGGAGGATTGCTTGACTATGGTCCATGTGAGGGGTAGCAAGCCCATCTTCGTCAAGGCAGAGGCTGTAGTGATGAACCGGACTGCTAGGTCAAATGAAATCCTCATCATCGATGACTCGCCGATTAAAACTGCAGTGAACACGCACACATATGCAGTGCACCCCATCTCTTGCAGTATGGAAACTAGGGAGAAGAAACCGTATGTTCTGGGGGACCTTGCAAACCGGCTTGAAGCGATGGTGATAGAGAACCAGCCAGTCCAGGAGGTGGCTGCAGAAATCAACCAAATGGCAGATGGAACGGTATATCAAAAGCCATTTGATCGGACAGACACCAGTCATCATTTATGGCATGTATATTGTCTAGCCAAGCACTATCCACATCTCCATAATCTGCTCAACCGGATGGGTTCTTCGACCACTGAACATGAGCGTGGACGTATTAGAGAAGAGATGGCATTACTATTGCGTTTAAATCCTGATAGTGTGGAGAGTGATGAAATTCCAAGATTATTGTATAGGCGTTGGAGGCAAAAAATAACAGTCTGAGATGGCATGTATTTATTTAAAAATGTAACTTATTATGGCATGGGGTTCCATGCCATTGTATTAATATTAAAAGACAATTCTTTGAGAGGATTTGCATTATACTAGAAGTGTTACAGCATGTTATTGGAAGTCTGCGAAGTTGTTTTATTAATAAGGGGAAAGTAAAGATTGAATGGGGACTTGGGCTCCACCTAGACTCGGAGCAACTGAGCCAATATTAAAAGGATGGAAAGAAATTGGACGACAATGACAAGGAGAAGAGAGAGGTGAAGCAGTGGCAGGGGGAGGAGAAGTGATTGAGTAGACATTTCCTTGTTTAAAATAAAATGGCATGTGCCTCAATGCAATTGAATTTTGTTATATTTATATACTATATAAAGGTTTGGAAACCTTATTTTACAAGTGGGATAATGACAATTCCCACTTTAACGAAATAGAGCTTCACCCGGGAAGTCCAAACCAAGGGGTTTACAACTTGTGCATGTGTGCCTCCTCCTTCCACTTGTGCCACCATCCCCCAGCCCAGTGTTATCAACTAGTTGTTTTTGATCTTGTGGTCCTGTCGGGCCAAAAAAACAAAATGTTACTCTCAGCAATGGATATCTAGGCTCTCACAACGATGAAGAACGCAGCGAAATGCGATACGTGATGTGAATTGCAGAATTCCGTGAATCATTGAAGTTTTGAACGCAACTTGTGCCCGAGGTTCATCCCGAGGGCATGCCTGCCTGAGCGTCCGCAACCATTTGCTGCCTCATGCGCACTCTGTGAGTGTGAGCGTGGGGCGAATGTGGCCGTCCGTGGACTTGTGTTCCGGTCGGCTTGATTGCATGTGGATGGTGTGACCCCCGACTTGTCCGTGTGGCATCGATGGCACGCACCCCACCTAGTGGCGAATCGCTCATGTGCACGACCTCAGGTCAGGCAAGACAACCCGCTGAGTTTAAGCATATCACTAAGCGGAGGAAAAGAAACTAACAAGGATTTCCCTAGTAGTGGCGAGCGAAACGGAAAGAGCCCAGCTTGGAAATCGGGGTGTCTCTGCACCCCGAATTGTAGTCTGGAGAAGGGTCCTCTGCAGCGGACCGGGTTTAAGTCCCTTGGAACGGGACGCCAGAGAGGGTGAGAGCCCCGTCTAGCCCGGACCCTGCTGCATCACGAGGCTCTTTCGGCGAGTCGGGCTGTTTGGGAATGCAGCCTTAAGTGGGTGGTAAATTCCATCCAAGGCTAAATACTGGTGAGAGACCGATAGCGCACAAGTACCGCGAGGGAAAGATGAAAAGGACTTTGAAAAGAGAGTTAAAAAGTGCTTGAAATTGCTGGGAGGGAAGCGAATGGATGCCTTGTGCGCCCCTTGGTTGTGTGTGGAACGGCGAGAGCTGGTCTGCCAAGCAATGCAAGGGGCTATCCAGCATGGGAGGACGCGGCGGGATAATGGCTTGTGAGCCTCTGGCTCCTTGCCAATGCCGCCGCTGCCTCTGAAAATGGCGGGGTGCTCCGGTGCCCTGCCAGATGCTGGAACTTGGGCGTTCCATCCGACCCGTCTTGAAACACGGACCAAGGAGTCTAACATGTATGCGAGTCTGTGGGTGCTAAACCCGTATAGGCAAAAGGAAACTAATTCGTGGGATCCCCTTCGGGGGTGCACCACGGACCGACCTTGATCTTTTGAGAAGGGTTTGAGTGTTAGCATACCTGCTGGGACCCGAAAGATGGTGAACTATGCCTGAGCAGGGCGAAGCCAGAGGAAACTCTGGTGGAGGCTCGTAGCGATACTGACGTGCAAATCATTCGTCAGACTTGGGTATAGGGGCGAAAGACTAATCGAACCATCTAGTAGCTGGTACCCTCCGAAGTTTCCCTCAGGATAGCTGGAGCTCTTGCTGAGTTTTATCGGGTAAAGCGAATGATTAGAGGCATCGGGGGTGAAACACCCTCGACCTATTCTCAAACTTTAAATAGGTAAAGCAGCCGGGGTTGCTCTGTTGAGCCCCGGCCGTGAATGCGAGCTCCAAGTGGGCCATTTTTGGTTAAGCAGATCGACTAGGCCGTTTTCGGTACATTCGTCCGAGGCATAGGATCATCCGCCCGGTAACCCGGTACCGACCACGACCAAAACGATTTCCCTAAACAATTCCTATGTCACCTCCTACGGTTTGGGTGTCCGGGGGGTACCTGTATCATGGAAGACGAGGATTAGTAATGCAATCTCCGCTAGCTCTATCTCTCATTTTGTGAAAGTACGAAGCTAGGTCTCAAAACTAAACTGAGATTTGCACGACTGATGCTCGCGAGCCAATGTACTCAGGTACATGCCCGGGCCGCACATCAGAAGTGACTTCCAAAGATTAGAGCTAAGGAACATGCTCAACCTGATCGCTATCCGTTGACTCATGGATCTCGCCGTCTGGACCAGTCGCTGTCATCCCGTCTTTTTTCTAAGCGGATGATTAGAAGCTGGAACAGTCGAGAGTACAAGCACTACCTGGGCAGAGTCAGTAAGAACCCCTTGTGTCGCTGTGGTGTTTAGTTCCAGCGCTCTGGCCGAGAGAGATTCCTACAGGCCAAGGGTAAAAGAACCGCAGCAAAACGAATCGTTTGTACCCGTTTTTGCGTGGCCAGGAATGCGGTAGTGAGATTCCTCGCAACCTTAGTGGTGGGTGTAAGCTCGTTTTGAGCTATCCCCAAACAAGCACTTCGTTGGCGCTGCTCATTCTTGCGGTGCGCAACGAAGCGGCTGTTGATCCTGGAGTGGGCGAGAAGTGTGCGTGGTTGTGCTAGCGCACAGCCTTGCAGCGGCCAAAGCTTGCTCTGCTTGTGGATGCGCTCCTGGAGAATGCGGCGGCGGCGGATGCAAGCGAGAAACCCTAACGTTAGGGTTTTTCCCGTCGCTTCATACCTTTCGGTGTGAGAAAATCCAGCGCCCGCAGCCATGAAGTCGAATAGCTATAGCTTGTAATTAGGTTTGCCAATCCGTACGGCGTGTTTCTTCGCGCGAGATTCTGTGAGGAATCCAAAGTTTTGTTTTTTACCATGCCACGTCTACTCATGTATCCCATTAGTTTATTCATGGGAAAACAGAGTTTTCTGTAAGTAAGGTTTCCTTTAAAAATTGTTTTTAAGGAAGACCTTGCTGTGATTAAGGCGTGGGATCTGTCTCAGAGTGAGAGAACAGCAACTTGTGTTGTTTTTTAATCTTTATCAATCAAAACACAGTTGTAGTCAGAGGTGCGCTTGCGTTTTTTAGTTCAGCGCGTGACCAAGGACTGCATGGTAAGTTTGGGGGAACTAATTCTTTTGTTGTTCACAGTCCAAAACGGCATAAATATCGAATCTATCATGTTTCGATATGATGCTAAGACGATGGGTAGTCCCGTCTAGAGGACAGAGTTCCTGGTATTCAGCTTGAATTTGCTGAGTCGTCGAGCTGTGGTGGCCTATTGGCCGGTTCTCTCCAGATGTCAAAGAGAATTTCCAAGACTGCTTGTACCGGAGTCAGGGGGCTGGTGAGAATGATACGATCCAGACCACTGAGGATGAGTCGTCTCAATGCATAGCGATGGAATCCTTTTTCCACGAAGCATTCTACGAGATTATCAATCTCGAGGACGACGCCACCGGCGGTATTAATCAGATAAAAAAGCGCAAAGACTTGCCCCAGGATCACCTTGGATGAATTTGTGATGGGTCGGTTTGAATCTCGATGTATGTACAACGAGACTTTGAATGGAAGTGATCGGCGCTTGTCATATTTTGTGGTTAAGAAGGTACCATCAACTCGTATGATCTGAATCTGAAGGCTCAAGAAGTGAGCGGACAGATTCACGAGCGAGCCGTCCGTGAATCGTAGGATCATGGGGTTATTCATTGACACCAGATCGTCCATGTATCGGAACGTATGTTCAAATAAGCGCAGCAGATCATACCGGCCTAGACGAGCGAGTCGAGTGATAAAGTTATACTCGAAATAGAATAGGTACAGGTTACACCACAGAGGCGAGCACGAGAAGCCCATAGGAATTCCTCGGACTTGTCTCCATACTCTGTCACCCAGCCGGACGTATGTGTTCCGGATGATGAAGTGATTTAGCTCGATGACTTTTGTTGGATCCATTCTGGTGGCCTTTACTGATGACTGGCGTAGAGGTTTCCATTCGGCCTCAAGCTCGCTGTTCTTCTTTTGAATCAGAAAAAGGTCCTTATGGAGGTGGTTTTGGTGCGCGAAAGCCAAATTGACGAGGTTTGTCATGGCCGTCGTGAGGCCTTGATCTCCCTCAAGGGGGATGGCCTCGTAGCACTTTGTGATATCTCCCGTATAGATCGTGGTGATCTTGTCGGGGAGATTAATCGTGAACTCCTGTGTGGATCCAAGGATCCAGCACGCGTTCGTTTTCCCTCCAAAGAATTTTGCCCGTGCGTAGAAATCATCGGCTACGTATTGTAGCGCCTCCTGTATTCCTTTCAGGATAGCTGTGAGGCAAATTGTGATTTCAGAGAAGATACATCCATCCGCATTCGTTAACCAGCGCATTTTATTCTTATGCGCTTTGTAGATTCCCATAAGGTAAGGGAGATCTGGTTTCTGCGGCGGGAATTCCTGTAAGGGCGGTTCACTGAGCAGTTGTTTTACAACTTGCTCAGGTGTCTCGGGGACATTATTGTCCGAGACTACTAGTGAAAAGTCGTCACTATTCATCCGCGCAAGCGCTTGCTCCCGGGCCAACGTTTTGCAAAAGAAGGTGGGTGTGTTGGCCGCTTTATCTGCGCCACTGATATACAAGTGTTTATGTACCCACTCCAATTGCCGCTTTGCCTCAGGGGTGGTCATCACATCTACCATCGGGGTGGTCTGGCAATTTTGTACTGCCATTCGGACCCGGTAGTTGATATGCTGTTTAACAGCAGCTTCGTTGCTAGGCCAGTTACGGATGTAGACATCGGGGATCATACTGGCAATCCGATCCCAGGCCTCACAGACTTCAGCAATGATTTTTGCTGTCTGGAGTGGTTTCGGGGTGATGTGATTGAGACCTTTCTCGATGGCAGTCGTGAGTATACGTGAGCCAAGGATCTTTGGATCCAAAGTACGCACATGTCCAGTCTTGTCGAGGTAAGTCACCCATGGCCATCGTTTGCATTCGCAAACCAGTGGTGCATGAGTGTCCCAGTTACAAAAAACCTCTTTGGGTTTATAGAAGTCGTGTTTGATCTGGGGTTCATACCTCCAGCCAAATACGATGGGATCCAGGAGTTCCGCGTCTAGGCCAATCATTTCCAGGCATTCCCTCATAAGGGTGCGGATACTGATCCTCTCGAATCCGGCGCTAATATATCGGAGGTGTACGAATTTTCGCTCACACTCCGTTTCCTCTTTGACCAACCATTTACGTCCGGCCAAATGATGGATGTAGTGTAAAGTACACTGTGGAAGCAATCACGAGAGCACTTTCATTAGCTACCAATCATGGAAGGAGAAAACAGAAATTTATTTATCGCTGCTTTCTTGCACCGAGCCTTTTGCGTAGCCTCTGTTTGTTTGAGCTTGCATTGGCCTCGGACGTCTTGGAAATTGATGGTGGTGTGCCCGTCTCCTGTGATGTCAGTCCCGTGGATGTTTGTCCGTCGGGACGATCACGTTTCCGATTAGGTGGTAAGCCTCGAGACCTTGCTGGCGTGCGTTGTGAGGACGGTGTAGGTGAGAAAGCTCCATTGCTTTCGCTACCATCACGTCGTGAAGTCGTTGGGGATCGGTACTGCTGGACGGGGATGAACTTACATATGTTCATCTTGGTTTGTCCATGCGGGATGAACTCCAGATCCGGGTTGGCTGGTTTTTTCGCCACCTCAATAGCAGCTGCTTGCATCCATTCTCGGATTTGAAGGAAGGCAGCTATCTGGAGGATCACTTGCGGATTAGCCGTAAGTAGGGACAGGAAGATGGCGAGGCGGTCTGATGACGTCAAGCTTGTATCTGGCCAATACTTGTCCAGGTTGTTAAGCATGTACCAGAACAAGGAGTCAAGCTAGACAATTCCTCCTTCACATCCCTGGCAATCGCAGCGACAGTACGGTCGAAGCTGATTCCATGTACGTTGATCTCCTTGTGATAGGTTCCAGCTTTTTGTATTCAAAAAGGCGTCGCCATCACAGCGTCCATGGAAGGCAGCCTGCTTGAAAACCTCATCCGCGGTCTTTTGGAACGGGATTGCTGGTTTGTAAGCATAATTACCCAACGTTGCATGCCGGTAAGATGCTTCCAGTGTCTGTTTTGACCACTGTACTGCATCCGGTCGTAATAAAGCCGCCATCTGGATCCAGTCGGATGCCTCTAAAGGGGATGTCCATCCTAAAGGATTCATTAGCGTCCAGAACTTATGCGGTTCTGGAAGGCGGTGGGAGGCTGCATCGAGAACTCTTGTGGTGGCGAAAGGAAATTTCCATCCACTCAAGTTCTCCAACGGGTCAAACATGATACGACCATTATCAATGCGGTCCACGTTTGCTCCTTCCAGAGTATCCGGCTGTGACGGGATGA
>NW_003314339.1:836154-843654 GCF_000143415.4 Selaginella moellendorffii
GAACCAGCCTTTACGACTTGAGAGTGGAGTTACTGAAGAACTTGTCTCTCTTGATCCCTTAAGGAGAGACTCCAGGTGCCGAAGGGGTCAGTGCTGAGAGGGGAGTTGCTCACAAGCTTGACGGCCCATGCTGTCGCGATTGTGGAATCCAGAACCATCTGTCCAGTGGCGTCCACAATCACTCGTGAGTACTTGCCTCTCTTGATCCCCTCAAAGGGCATGCCTTACATCGTCTTTGTGCCTCGTCGAGTCTCTGAACTGAAGTGTATCTGACCATAAGTATTTCTTGAAACCTTGGAGGTACCCCATGGACGTACACCGCTCTCCCTTGGTTTCTTCTTGTGCACTTTCATATCTACCCCCCGCTGTAAGCTGCTGTTGATCGGACTCTACTGAGACTTGGTACCATCTTGTCACTCGTCGGTGTCGAGTTCTCTTGTTGGTGCCTTTGCTCTGGTCCATGTCTTTATCTTGAGTGTCTTCGTAGCTTCTACCAAAGAACTCATTCATCGTGACCACACTAAACGCCCTCAATTGTCGTAGAGAAGCTGGATGTTTGCCCAAGTGTTGGTGACGAAATCCTCCTCACGTGGGGAGCCTTGTTTCCAAACCTCCACCATTGTCGACCTTGAAGAAGCCCACAAAGAGAACCACCTCCTTGATAAGTCATCAAGATCGACAAACTTGAAGCAAGGTCGCGTACGACACCATCACTTCAAGCTCCCAATCCTTGGCAAGAATCACCTTACAAGTCTTGGGGATGAAGAGGATCTCCTTCACCTTGCTTGAGCTCACCACTGTCCATGGAGCAGGCCTCCAGACCCCCAGAAAGAAAACCGTGGAGTAACGAAGGACAAGTCTAAGCAACAAGCCGAGAACTCAAATACTTAGATCTCCTTCCTCCACCGTTTGATCTTCCTGAAATTCTGAAGGCCGACTCTCCATATTCAGCTCCAGCTTTTCACCGACGTGATCTCGAAACGAGTGCATCAGCCAGGAGAACCAGCCGCTCAAACTTACACTGGACTTCACTTGCTTGAACCATGAAACTTGAGCAGACATATCTTGCAGCCCAGCCGTTAGATCTTCATGAAACCTTGTAGGCGCAATCTCCCTAGCGTCTTCTAGCTTCTCACCAGAGCGATTTTCGGTCCGATGTCGCCTAAAGCAGCCACAGCCGACCCATTCTCGCCTCAAACCTTAGCCGCCCAAGTGCCTAGGGTCACTTGTATCTTCCCAGATCTTTATCCAAACGGCCTGCAGCTAGTGACAGAGTGTCTTTGCCTTGTAGCCCCCCAGCTGTGGAGTAGAAAAGAGAAGCCCAGCCAGTGATGAGTGCCAGCCGCTCAAACTTCCACTGGCCCACACTTGCTTGAACCGTGAACTTCAAGCAGACGGATCTCGCAACCCAGCCGTTAGATCTTCTTGAAATCTTGTAGGTGCAGTCTCCCTGGTGTCTTCTAGCTTCTCACCGGAGCGATCTCAGATCAGATGCCGCATATAGCAGTCGCAGCCGACCCTTGCTCACCCCGAACCCTAGCCGCCGACATGACTAGGGCCACTTCGATCTTCTCGGATTTCAATCCAAACGGCCTGCAGATAGCGACAGAGTGTTGCCTTGCATTGTAGGAGCCCAGCCGTGGAAAGAACAGAGAAGACCAGCCAGTGATGAGAGCAAAATAAAAGATTTTTCGATGAAGTGCCCAATATTGCTTGTGCCTTCGATTCTTGAGGGGGCGCCTTGATTCAGCAGCTCACAGGACTTCTACACTACCTCCTCTACACTAGATCTGGCCACGGAAGTCGACTCTCAATGCGCCATCTCCTCCTCTCCGTCTAGGGTTTTTCTAAAAGAGCCGACTTTGTTAAACGGGGCCTTTTATTTTCCAGCAAAAAACCAAAAAACTGGGCATGGTTTCGTTGGGCACAAAACCAGCAAAGAGCCTTTATCTAGAGGAGCCTACAATGGAAGTACCTACAGAAAGGGGGGTTGCTCGTGAACTGGCGCCCGACGGTCTTCCTAGATGCGTCACCTGGAACCATTCGTCCGGCGGTGTCCACATCCATTCCCGAGTACCTGCCTCCCCTTGCTTCCACAAGAAATGCCAGATCTGCGCTTCTTTTTTTGCTTTTTCTGGGCCATTTCTCCCTCCTCTTTTTTCCAGTTGTAGGACACGGGCTGCTGCTGCAGTTATCATTCTAGTCCACACCCGTGACGCCACCACCCTTGGTCCTTCTTCCCTGTCATTAAAGATTCTGTTGCACCGGGCTTTCCATACTTCCCACATTGTAATTCCTCGCAGTAGGTCCACTATCTCTATTGGGATTCCTTCTATGTCTGTTCGAGTTGTATTAAGCTGGTCAAACCACGGTGCCCCTTCTTCTCTTGATGTCCATTTCCAAGAGTCTGTTCCATTTCGCATTCCTGCGGCAGCTTCGCCCCATACTGCCGCTTCATACGTGAGGCACACTTGTCTCTGGGAGTGTTGTTGCAGCAACCAGCACGTGCTTCTCCACACGTCTTGTGCGCTTTCACATTCCCATAATATGTGCCTTTGTGTCTCCCTCGCTCCACATTTGTCGCATGCTTGGTCCCCGAGGTGTATGTTCCTTTTTGATGGTAGCCTGTCTTGCATTGTCAACCACATGAAGTATCTTGTTTTTGCTGCCCAGCGTCCTTTCCATAACTCTTTCAATATCTCCTGCTGTGTCTTGTCCTGTATGTTGGCTCGTTTCATCCTTGATACCAGTAGCGAGTCACTGCGCGGCCGAATGAGCTTTCTCCCCAATCTTGTTTCGTAGGCAAAGAATTCTTCCTTTTTCCTTCCCCGCCAATTCCATTCCGTTGGATCCCAGGCCAGCTCGCTTAATTTTTGTTGTCTGAACCAGTACATCCTAGCTACCTGGCCTTCCGTTATCTTCGGGTCCATTGATGCTGTTTTCTTATCTATCCGTATAACACGTATCGGCTCTGTTCGTGACATGTCCAGTCGTAGGCTCTCCTTGGGCACTTTGTATGGTAATAGTCTCCCAGCCACCCCGACTTCGAACACATAACATTTCGTCTGGTCTTGAGTTGCCGTGTATATCACCTTTTCCTCAGCTATCCACCAGGCTGGTGTCGTTTCTCTGACTTCCTTAATGCTCTGTTTGCATTTCCCTTGTGCTTCTTCAAAGGCTGTTTCGAACTTTTTCAGCCTGTGTGCCGAGATTTCCAGCCCATAGAACACCTTTAGTCTATCTCTGTTCATTTCTGTTTCCCCCGCTTTTATCATTGAGTCAGCTTCTGCAAATGTTCTCATCCCAGCACTGTGAAGGTCCCGGCATACTTTGTCTATTCCTCTGTCCGCAGTTTCCCCCAAACATTTCCCCTTATATTGAAATAGCTTATTAAGAAATATTGGTTGTCGATCCAACTCATAAGTGTTTGTCGGTTTTCTTTTTTCCAGCTTGCTCTTGAATTCCTTCCACAATCTGAACAGTTTCCCAGAGAACGTATTTGGTTTTGGCATTTTCAGTGCGCCTTCCATGAACAGCCACCTTTCATCTTTTTCCCAGTTTTGCCTCGTGTGTTCTAGTCTGTCCGGAATGACTTTTAGCAGTTGATGGCGTAGTAGGAGTTTCCATGGTTGGTTTCCGGGCATGTTCATTCGGTGAAAGATTTTGAATAGCAGCGCCTTGCATTGTTCCTCTATATCTATAATGTTTATCCCCCCATCCTATTTTGCTCTTGTGACCGAGCTCCATCCAACCTTTGCCCCTCCTCTTGATACTGTTGCTTGGCCCTTCCATACATATGTCCTGATGAGCTTGTTCATTTCTTTTAGTGTTTTCTTGTCCAAGTTCCATGATGCCGCCAGGAACCAGATTGCTCCTAGCACTATATTATTCACCACTACACATCTTGCCGAGAAGGACAGCTTCCGTGATGCCCAAAATTTCAGTTGATCTCCAAGCTTTTCGACCGCCTTCTGATTCTGCGGGAGGGGGTCGTATGCCCGGCCTATTTGGAACCCCAGGTATCTTGTTGTTTCTCCTTGTTTCAGCCACTTAAAATCCCACTCTCTCCCCCAATTTGGCGGGTCAGAGCTTGGCAGCCATATTCCCACCGATTTTCCCCAGTTTATTCGTGAGCCAGCTGCCAGGTTGAAGAAGTCCAAGTCCTTCTTGACCTTGCTCATGTTTTCCGGGGAGCCTGTCGTGATGATTCCTGTGTCATCCGCGAAGGCACTGGATTTCAACTGCCTTTCCGCTGTCCCTGCCAGGTCTTGTAGTGAGTCTCTGCACCCAGGCAATACCAGCCCTTCCGGTCCGTCCATCCTTGCCAGATAATGTGCTAGAGCATCGGCCACGAACAGGAACAAAAATGGGGCTAGTGGACACCCTTGTCTTACTGACCGTTGGAGCTTGATCGTGTTCCCTACTGTCCCGTTTATTGTGACCTTGCTTGATGCGCCTTGGTATAAGGTGGCCGTCCATCCTATAAACTCTTCAGGGATGCCGATCTTCCTCATTGTCGTTTGCAGGAATTCCCAGTCTACTCTATCATATGCCTTCTCGTAATCCAGGAGTATTATGGCCATCTCTAATCCTTGGTCTTTGACTTGTTCTTGTGTGAGCAACACTGTCAATATGTTGTCTACCAGTTGTCTTCCTTCCACAAAACCATTCTGGGTGTCATGTATCGTTTCTGGCAATAACGGCCTTAATCTCTTGGCTAGCGCCTTGGCTACTATCTTGTATAGTGTATTTAGCATCGATATCGGTCTCCAGTTCTTGAGTAGAGATGCATCCCCTCCTTTTTTGGGAATGAGCACAATTATTCCATCTATGGCTCCTGGGGGCCATTGTCCCGTTCTCATCACCTCCTTCCATGTGTCCAACACTACTGGCCCCAACCATTCCCAGTTTGCTTTATAATATGCTGGTGGCATCCCATCTTCCCCCGGCATCTTGTCATCGTTCAAGTCTCTAACTGCATCCTCTAGCTCTTCCAGTGTAAAGTTTCTGCACAGGGTCCGTGCTAAGGCTTCATCTACTTTCTGGGGCACCGACTGAAGAACTTCCTCCATGGCCGTTTTCCTTTCTTCTGTCCACGGTTCTGCTCTAAACAGTCCTTGGTAGTATGTCTCAGCCATCCTGTGCATCTCCTGTAGGCTCGTATGCATCTCACCTTGATCATCCTTGAGCCCGAACATTGGCGGGGACGTAACTCTTGCTTTTATGGACTTGTAAAACTCTTTGTTTAGCGCATTCTCACTAATATGCCATTTGAGGTGCCCCGACCTTATAAACGCCTCCATTTTTTCCGCTTCCAGGGTGAAAAGTTGGGCTTTGGTTCTTGCTAGCTGAGTTCTCAGTGACGTATCCAGCGGGTCCAACCTGATCAATCTCTTAATGGCTTCAATATTTCTTCTTATTGCTTGCACTTTTTTGAAAACTTTTCTTCGCTTGTTCTGTGTCTTTTTCCGGATTTCATTGGCTATCTCAATTGTGAACTTGTGCAGATCTCCTCCTTCTTGCTGATTCCATCTTTCTTTTATATGGTCATTCATTTTCCCGTCCTCGAAGTTTTTCCGCGATATTGGTGCAGGCCTCTTTGTTCCCCACCTCTTTAAGATGGGAAGCGTCAAAGCCACCGAATTATGATCTGAGAAGTCTCTGTATCCCGTTGTTATATCTAATTTTCCACTATTCCGACACAGTTCGGGTGATATATAAAACCGGTCCAGTCTTCGTTGAATTCCCCGTTGTTGGTGCTCTTGCCATGTGAACCTTGGCTGGTGTTGTACAAACCCTGGGATGTTGTATGTATCTTCTAGCCCCATCGCTAGCACTAGTTGTGCCCACATTGCTCTTTCCCTGCTTGTCCTTTTGTCTCTCATTTCTCCCCCATCTTTGTCTAGCTCCTCTTCCACAAAGTTGAAGTCTCCCGTGACCATCCATGTTGAGGGTTGTGGAGGTATTCGGTGTACCAATTCATTCCAGAAATCTGCTCTTTCAGAGGAGCTTCCTGCTGGTGCATACACATTCAGGAGGCCTACTAGCATGTCTCCTATCTTGAACTGGACACACTGTGCTCTACCTGGTACCAGTATTGCATGATCTTCAACCAAAGATTCCCACGTGCCTTTTACCACTATTAATGTGCCTCCCCTGCATGATACTGCCGGATTCCAAAAATATTTCCCTTTCGTAAACTTATAAACTTGATCCATTCTTGAGAGCCTATGCTCTTGCACACACAAGAAATCAAAACATTGCGTCACACCTTCTACCTGTCTAAGGTACTGTCTAAACTTCATCTTTTTGTTATTTAGTGCTGATCTCTCCTTCTTCAGGCCTCCCACGTTCCACGTTCTCATGTTGATGTTAACCATTTCTGAATCCTCGGGCGCTGCCAAGACGCTGTCTCTCCACCCAATGGTATGGTCCCATTGGTCGAAGTGGCCATGCGAACACGATTCTCACCGTTCCTCGGAACCTGAACGAGTTCGGCGCTTGTTCCACGAAATTATCTTCTCGAATCGAAAACCTCTGCGGGTTCCAGTTGAAGTTGTAGGCCAGAATATCCTCCAGAGTCCGGCCTATGTCTTGTCCAGGCGAGATCAGAATTGCCGGTGGGGCGTATCCAACTCTGTTGTCGATCCATTCCCCCAGGAACTTGGGAGGGTTCGTTCCACTGACGTATAGCTCAATTTCGCAAACTGCTCTTCTTGGGGGGGTGAATCCTGGCGGACAGTTTCCTCTTGCAAAGTCCTCCGTTCTGCCTGATCTTGAGCATGACTGTTGTTGTTGTTCCACTGGCCCCGGTACCCTCTGTGTAGCCTGCTGTGGTGGCATTTCACCTTTATCTTGGACCATCTCTACTTCTGTGTCAGGTTCCTTTGCCTCCCCCACGGCTTGTCCTTCGAACCGTCTTCCTGTCGGCCTCCATTCTTTCCCTCGCGAAGCCCCCGACTGTGCTTTTTCCTGCTTGGCTGCTGTTGATTGCTCCCCTTGTCCCTCCTCCTTCTGTCCTTTGGTTCGAGGCTTCTTGCTTTCGCCACTGGAGGCTGCTTTCTCTGTTGTTTCCCTTTCCCCTCTGGCTCCACGTTTCTTGCCTTCCGATCCACTGTTTGCTTTCTGTCGGTCCTCTCCTGTTTCCTGCATTCCCCCCACACTTGCTCCTCTGGCCAAACAGTGTTTTCCAATGTGTCCCGTGCGCCGGCAAATAATGCATACACTCGGGTTTGGTAGCAGCATAACCCGAATCCTTCTTGGCCCTTGCCCCTTCCCTGGCTTGAGTTCTATCTCGAAGGGGATGTGAACTTCTTTCGGAATCCTGACTTTGACCGTGACTCTGTCTCCCACTGGCATTCCTTCCATCCTTATGAACGTAGCAAACTGCCTCAGTATTGTCGCCAGGATCTTGTCTTCGGCCAGTGCCACGTCCATACCTTGTAGCTCAAAGTTCACAATCACAGATGGGGGGAGTAGCATCCTTTTTTTCTGGGGCGT
>NW_003314339.1:846154-853654 GCF_000143415.4 Selaginella moellendorffii
ACATTGAGCCAGTGTGCCATCTTTAGAGCACGTGGAATAAAACGTGGCGATATAAGTTACTACAAAAAAAAACAACTCAAAAACATCCAACTTTAGCCGAAATATGAGTTGGCAACACTACATTTACTACCAATCCAGGACTTGGGACTTGCTAGCCCCGAGAATGGCATCCATGCCACTCAACATTTGCACTTGGTCCAAGTGCTCCACGTGTCTGATCCCATGACCGACACTCAAAGGTACCACCGACATAGCAGCCCGTTACGCTAAGGCCATGCCCAATCACCTTTGCCACACTGGTAGTCCAATACCACTTGCATCACCGTCTTGGCTCTCCAAGACTAGGCAAACTATCCGTGAGTGGTCATCTCAGATCCACTCCTTAGCATCCTTAGGATGCCCACCGACAAGGGGAATAGCCTTCCCCATTATCCCTCTGTCAGTCCCCACTAAGTCCCTTTCTGCCCCTGGCCGTGTTTGCCAACACTGCCACTGGATCGAGACCCACAGGCCCGACCACTAAGTCCCACGGTCCTCTGGGACTTCCTCACCACACGACTGTGTCCTTGGTCACTACCCCAGAGGACTGCTCCTCTTCCTTTCCACAGTCTGGGCCTTTGGGACAACATCTCGGAACACCGTGGCCTTACGCGAGCCACCTGGGTACTCTCCTCGCCTTTCGCCTTTAGGTGCTCTAGCCATGGGCTTAGAGCGGGTTCCGTTGAGCCACACAAGGTATCCAAGTAGGTAGTGCCACCCACACTTGGATTGGGAGCATCGGCCAGTCGATCTCCCGGGGGAACTAGAGCCGGCTCTTGAACACTTCACCAAGCTACCCCGCTTGTCGGTCTGTGTTCACTCTAGTCTTGGACTTCCCAATGGGCAGCTCATCACCCAACACTGGGTCCGGCCTTCCTGGGCCAAACTGGCCTTTCCTGGCCAAACTGGCTCCACTGCAGTCCTCCCCCTACTATACTTTTGGAGCTCACCAAACCCCCCAGGGTCTGGGAGACGAACGCTTTGGGCTTTCACCCTCTCAGGCTCCGGACTCGGACTCGGACTCGGACTCGGACTCGGACTCGGACTCGGATTCGGACTCGGACTCGGGCTCGGGCTCGGTCTCAGCCTCGGCCTCGGTCTCGGTCTCGGTCCCGATCTCGGTCTTGGTCTCGGTCTCGGTCCCGGTCTCGGTCTTGGTCTCGACTTCGGACTCCATCTCGGACTCCATCTCGGACTCCATCTCGGGTCCATCTCGGGTCCATCTCGGACTCCATCTCGGACTCCATCTCGGGTCCATCTCGGACTCCATCTCGGACTCCATCTCGGACTCCATCTCGGACTCCATTTCGGGTCCATCTCGGGTCCACCTCGGACTCCATCTCGGACTCCATCTCGGGTCCATCTCGGACTCCATCTCGGACTCCATCTCGGACTCCATCTCGGACTCCATCTCAGACTCCATTTCGGGTCCATCTCGGGTCCACCTCGGACTCCATCTCGGACTCCATCTCGGGTCCATCTCGGACTCCACTTCGGACTCCAACTCGGACTCCATCTCGGGTCCATCTCGGACTCCACTTCGGACTCCAACTCGGACTCCATCTCGGGTCCATCTCGGGTCCATCTCGGACTCCACTTCGGACTCCAACTCGGGTCCATCTCGGACTCCACTTCGGACTCCAACTCGGGTCCATCTCGGACTCCACTTCGGACTCCAACTCGAGTCCATCTCGGACACTCCCACGTGTCATGTGTTGGTCCTTTTGGGTCCCTTTTTGGAGCCTTGCCTTTTGCTCGCTTTGTGCTCGTTCCTCGAGCACTTCATTGGGAGTTCCACTCCCGCTCTTGACTTTTCAAGTCGGAGCTTTTGGTCCAAACGTGTTACGCTCGTTTGGCTCTCGCTTCGGCCACTACCACGTGGCGCCCTTCCAGCTCCACTTTGGGGCCTAGGGATTTTGTGTCTCACAACTCCACCACCCATAGACGAAGTTCGATGTCCTCATCGAACGGTAAACCATTTTGTAAAGTAACACTCGCGTGTGTTACCATTTCCATCCTTGGCACTTAGCCAATATTTGTCAATGGTTTGACATTGAAGGCTCACCATGCCTTCTCCATATTCGTCAATGGTTTAACATTGAAGGCTCACCATGCCTTTTGCATAGGCCTCCATGGTTTGACACCAAAGGCTCACCATGCCTTGCCTATCCTCTAAGGAGGGTAGTCTCTCCAACTTAGAGATTGATTGGACCACATGTAGTGGTTCTCTCCTTTTATTGGTTTAGTCCTCGCTAAACCTCTTAGAGACCCTTCTCTAAGTCAATCCCACTACTCCTTCTCGAGTAGTCTCGATTTCCATCGATATAACCTTTGCACTTTGGAACTTTGAAATTTGACTTTTTGGAGTCAATTTCCTAGGTGTCTCCGACACCTTGCCTTGCACCTTTTTGTGCAACTCCACTTCCCATCCTAGGAAGTTCTCTACTCGAGGGCACCATCATCCTCTCTTCTATTTCGTGCCAAAGTTCCAGTTATCATACTTTGTGCTAGGGCTGTTCATGGCCCTATCATTTGGCTACCTTACCGCTCCCTCCTTTGGAGCTTCCACTTTCGCCAAATCGGAGCATTTCGGAATTCATCCTTGGAAACACACTTCCTTTTCCAGAATTTGTTAGCGTCCAACACATTAGTGTTCCTCGCCTAACTTTGTCACTTGGATTCCTTCCAAGGGATTCCACGGCCCTATCTTGGCCACTCATCTTTTGCTCCTATCCGTTGATTGTTGCACCAAGCAACATCGAATCTCTACCTCCCTTCTTGAGGTATTGTTTCGGTTCCATAGCAAAGACTCTTCTTTGCCAAGTCCGGAGGATGTTCACCCCTAGTACGTCTCTTTAGCATCTTCTGCTATGGGCTCTATCCACGGCCCAACTTCGTGACCCTCCCATGGGTCTTTTATAGAGACTACTTTCCTCGGACTCACTATGCCATCGCACGGACATAGTTTATTTCCCTTAGGTGCTCTTCCCACTTGGTCATCACGACCAAGCCACACCACCTTAAACAGTTCAATTTCAACATTTTGAACCAGGAACTTCATTCCTTAGCCAACCAAGGACCTTGTCCTTATCTGGCCATAAGATCACTTAGTGATCTCACCTTGGCACCTTAACAGAGTTGCCAAGAGGTACTTGGTCTTCTAGACCTCCAAGTTGTTGACTATAACCCCGGGGGCATCCCCCACACTTGACGGTGCACCCAAGCTAGCCCTTACGGCCAAGGGTTCATAGCAACTGAGATTAGGTGTCCCCATCTCACTCACCACGACCTTGGTGCCACTTGCACCAAAGTGTTCAAGTTAGATATGCCGAGCTTTCACACTAAGCAATCTAACCGTGCATCACGACTCCGAGGCATCCCTCGCTTGGCGGTGTGCCCAAACCAGTCTCCCCACTGAGAGTCCATGACCACCGAAATATGAGTGTCCTCATATTCCAAACCATCACCACGCCCTAGTGATTTGGGACTCGAACCCAAGCACTAGAGGGTCGGGACTCGAACCCAACCTCCGTATATGCATCTACGGACGGCATCACACAAGATGCCTGGCGTGATTCCCCACGCCGGTGCACCAACTTATTTTTAAAGCGCGCTACAGATCACAGCTTAGGAACCTAGTTCCTCCACACTGCCAAGTCCTCTCACTTGACATGTCTGTGATCATGCATGGACTCCTCCATGCTCGGCCCCATGGCCCACCCTTTTTGAAGTTATCACCTTCAACTAGGGTATTTGTTCCCCTGACGTGCCAATCTCGCTTGGCAAATCCTCCGACCACTGTAACATGGTTCCTGCATAAGCGTGAAAGTCCTTGACCATCGACTTTCGTTCAAAGCCCTCTCTTTGAACACTCGGGAATTACTTCCCTAACCTTGATAGCCTTGCCTCATGGCAAGCTTCAAGACCACGCTTCTGCTGCGCCACTCTGATTTCGCGCGTTCCATGAACCATTTACACTTGGCCTTTCTAGGTACTAAGCTACCTAGAATCGTCTTTGGGAACCTTGAAGGAACTCTGTCCCTCAGCTTGCTAAGGCCTCCCTTTTGCAAGCCTTCCAAATGCCACATAGTCTAACATGGACAATTCCATAACTTAGACTCTCCATGGCATCACAGTTGCTAGCGGCAACACCCTCGAGCCCCCACTTGATTCCCCACTCCCAGCTGGTATAACCAACCTTGGTTATGCCCTTCGATTTCTATGGTTCAGTTCCATCCCAATACTACTTGCCTTTGGCTTCACACCTTTCCTTCGGTCATTCTCCTCCAGATCAGGAGGATAGCTTTGCACTTTCTATCGTGCCTTAGCAAGTATTCTTAGGGATGAACCTACCCAATAGCCCAGGGAGTGGTTCCTCAATCCGGGTATGCTCACCTTATAATCCCACACACTGGGATTACATTGTTGCTTATGGGCCTTTACATGCCCATCACTAGTCTTGCCAAAATTCCATTTTTGGCTTTGTCCAACTTGGGTAGACAGTCCTCTCCTGTCTCCGCAACCTTGGACATTTGGATAGCACCTTCTATCCACCATTCGCTAGGGACTTAGTCCCTTGGGCTTTATCCATTGCCCTCGCGACATCAAACACCACCTTTTGGTGTTCTAGAGTGTTCGGGTGTCCCAATGATGGCTTTCTTGACAATGAGTATTTCCTTTTATGACATTGACTTACTATATCGCAACACAAGCAACTTATCCCCCGTAAGGGTATATCCAACTTCCCTATGCTATTAAGAAGTCTTGGGTAGCTACCTTCTACCCGTGTAACCAGTTATTTTGCACCTCTTGCTTAGTTGCCTTGTAGTTGTCAAGTCCTACAACTCATTGCTGGTGCTTCCACACCTCCATCATTATCTGGGTCACCACACTCCAGCTGCATGCTCTGCAGCTTAGGCTATGCTATTCCCATTTCCATTGGGATTCCTTTGGCAAGGGGTTCTCATGAACCCACCAACATAGCCTCAAGGTATCACACCTTGGCACATTTGGTGTCTCCACACCATCGGCTCCACGAGCCTACCTCTATGACATTTCCCCTTCGTGTCTAAGTCTTTGCCAAGACCAACACCGCTCTTTCTCATGCCAACCATCCGTTAGCACTGCACCATAGAGGTCACACACAACTTTATGTAAAAGTTGTTTTCTTCTGGGAACACCTTTCCCATAACTTTAGCATGGCACATTTTGCCATCGATGAGATACCCTCTGTTCTCATCCTTGGATCCTATGATCCCCCCCCATCCTTTGTGGGGTACAACACACCTCAGTCCAAATGCTTCCATCAGTCCTTTTAGGACCATCCGTTGACTCTACTTGAGTCATCCAGCAGTTTTGGACTTAGTTAATCCACAAACCCGTAAGGTCCTACTTGTGAGGCACTAGCTCACTGGAATACACTTCTTGCATTCCTGTCCTACTCAAAAGGACTATTTTCACAAGTGTTACTCCGACACTTGATTTTGTTCTCTGGGGGCAACCTTTGCCCCCTAGGACTACTTGTCCATGTGATGAGAACACCAACTCATCCACTTAATACACCCCCAACTCCTGGGGTTGTTCCAGCCTTTATTAGAGGTAGCCTCGGCTACCTTTTCAAGGACTTGAGTCCTCTTCCGTATTTGACCTCCCACGGTCATTACTTCTGGTCTCACATTCATGAGCACCAACCTCAACTATATGAGGAAAATCTTGTGACTCCTTTATTGCTTTGGAGTCTTTATCTTTCCCGTGATCCCAACTGTAGTTGTTTACCACAACTACATTAGCCAGTTTGCTAAGTCAAACGCTCATCTAGATCACATCCTCAACTCTTTGAGGAAAACCATATACTGTTCCCAAGATCCCAAAGTCGTTCCATCATTGGCCCTTTTCTATCCACCACCTCGTCTACAAGTTCACACATGAACTGTAATGGAGAGCCATGTCTTCCCGACTTGCTACTCCTCAAGGATAGGCCCACTCCTTGGGCCTTCCGATGCCAACACTAGTGGTAATATACTTGAGCACCAATAAAAGTCGGACTAAGGAACAGCTCCGATACCAAGTTGTAAGCGACTAAATTTTCCATTCTACTTTAGTCACTTAACCACACCACTGACCACTTGGAGGAGTCTCATTCACAACCTCCATAAGTCCAATCCAGGACTTGGGACTTGCTAGCCCCGAGAATGGCATCCATGCCACTCAACATTTGCACTTGGTCCAAGTGCTCCACGTGTCCGATCCCATGACCGACACTCAAAGGTACCACCGACATAGCAGCCCGTTACGCTAAGGCCATGCCCAATCACCTTTGCCACACTGGTAGTCCAATACCACTTGCATCACCGTCTTGGCTCTCCAAGACTAGGCAAACTATCCGTGAGTGGTCATCTCAGATCCACTCCTTAGCATCCTTAGGATGCCCACCGACAAGGGGAATAGCCTTCCCCATTATCCCTCTGTCAGTCCCCACTAAGTCCCTTTCTGCCCCTGGCCGTGTTTGCCAACACTGCCACTGGATCGAGACCCACAGGCCCGACCACTAAGTCCCACGGTCCTCTGGGACTTCCTCACCACACGACTGTGTCCTTGGTCACTACCCCAGAGGACTGCTCCTCTTCCTTTCCACAGTCTGGGCCTTTGGGACAACATCTCGGAACACCGTGGCCTTACGCGAGCCACCTGGGTACTCTCCTCGCCTTTCGCCTTTAGGTGCTCTAGCCATGGGCTTAGAGCGGGTTCCGTTGAGCCACACAAGGTATCCAAGTAGGTAGTGCCACCCACACTTGGATTGGGAGCATCGGCCAGTCGATCTCCCGGGGGAACTAGAGCCGGCTCTTGAACACTTCACCAAGCTACCCCGCTTGTCGGTCTGTGTTCACTCTAGTCTTGGACTTCCCAATGGGCAGCTCATCACCCAACACTGGGTCCGGCCTTCCTGGGCCAAACTGGCCTTTCCTGGCCAAACTGGCTCCACTGCAGTCCTCCCCCTACTATACTTTTGGAGCTCACCAAACCCCCCAGGGTCTGGGAGACGAACGCTTTGGGCTTTCACCCTCTCAGGCTCCGGACTCGGACTCGGACTCGGACTCGGACTCGGACTCGGACTCGGATTCGGACTCGGACTCGGGCTCGGGCTCGGTCTCAGCCTCGGCCTCGGTCTCGGTCTCGGTCCCGATCTCGGTCTTGGTCTCGGTCTCGGTCCCGGTCTCGGTCTTGGTCTCGACTTCGGACTCCATCTCGGACTCCATCTCGGACTCCATCTCGGGTCCATCTCGGGTCCATCTCGGACTCCATCTCGGACTCCATCTCGGGTCCATCTCGGACTCCATCTCGGACTCCATCTCGGACTCCATTTCGGGTCCATCTCGGGTCCACCTCGGACTCCATCTCGGACTCCATCTCGGGTCCATCTCGGACTCCATCTCGGACTCCATCTCGGACTCCATCTCGGAC
>NW_003314339.1:861154-866154 GCF_000143415.4 Selaginella moellendorffii
CTGCAAAGGCTGAGGATAGGAGGTCCTCCTTTGAGGCTTCGTTCATGTCCTGAAGCGCGGCGCCGCAGCCTGGAAGGGGCATACCTTTTGGACCCTGTGGTCGGGCGAGGTAGTAGGCCAGAGCATCTGCAACAAACAGGAACAGGTATGGTGCGAGGGGGCATCCTTGGCGGACTGATCTTTCAAGTTTGAAGGACTGTCCCATGGTTCCATTGATTGTAACCCTGCTCGATGCCGAGTGGTACAGGGATGCTGTCCATTCCACAAACTGCAGAGGAACTCCTTGCTTGATCATTATGGCCTGGAGAACTTTCCAATCCACCCGGTCGTAAGCTTTTTCAAAGTCCAGGAGAATGATTGTAATCTGCTCTGCCATATCTTTGGTGTGTTCTTGCGCCAGCAGCACTGTTAGGAGATTGTCCACGATGTGCCTACCCTCCACGAACCCGTTCTGCGTCTCCTTGATCGTTTCTGGGAGCAGAGGCTTGAGGCGTGATGCCAAGGCTTTTGCTACGATCTTGTACATGGTGTTCAGCATAGAGATGGGCCTCCAGTTCTTGAGGTGGGACATATCTCCTTTTTTTGGTATCAGCGCAATGATCCCATCCGTAGCTCCTTCTGGCCACTTTCCAGCTCGCATGGTTTCTTGCCACATCTTGAGAACTTCTGGTCCGATCCAAACCCAGTTTTGTTTGTAGAAGGCTGGTGGCATGCCGTCCTCCCCTGGCATCTTGTCGTCCTTGAGGTCATCCAGGGCGTCCTTTAATTCTCGCAGCGTAAAAGGTCTCATTACTCTGGTGTTCATTGCTGGGGTGTACTTGGTCGGGATATGCTCCAGCACTCTTTCAAGTTTCTCTTGCCTGACCTCATCCCATGGTTCCTCTTTGAAAAGCTGGGAGTAGTAGTGTGCTGCCATGTTGTGCATGTCGTCAATCTCTGTGTGCAGTTGCCCTTGTTCGTCCTTCAATCCGAACATTGGTGGGGAGACCACTTTAGATCTTATGGATCGATAGAACTCCCTGTTCAGCGCAAGTTCACTTGCGTGCCATCTGATGTGTCCTGCTTTTAGGAAGGCTTCCATCTTGTCGGCCTCTATCCTTTCCAGTTGGCACTTAACCTGGATTTTTTGAGCTTGTAGCCATGGGTCGTCCGGGTTGCTGCGAAGGTCAGTGTTGATCGAGGCCAGGACACTCCGAACCTTTTGGACTGTGTTAAAGACGCCTCTCCTATCTTTCCGGATCTTGGCTCGAGCCTCTTGAGCGATTTGAAGGGTGAAGGAGTGTAGGTTCCCCTTGTGTTTCTCCCATTGCTCGTGCGCCCGATTATTGTTGGCTTGCTCCTCAAAGAACTTCTTGGGTATGGCAATTGGCTTCCTTGGACCTCTCGATCTTCGAAAGGGAAGTGTGAGTCTAATTGGACGGTGGTCCGAGAAGTCCGTGTAGGTGTTGTCGATGTCCAACTTCCCCCCTTGCATGCACAGGTCCATGGTGAGGTAGAAGCGGTCCAGACGACGTTGTATGCCTCTGCGTTGACGTTCTCGCCATGTGAAGCGTGGTTCATGTGTCACAAAACCCGGGATCTCGTAAGCGTCACAGGTGCCAATTTGTAAGAGGAATGAGTTCCATGCAAGGCGTTCCGCACGTGTACGTCTATCCTGGATTATGCCTCCCTGTTTGTCCTCCTCGTGATCCACGAAATTGAAGTCGCCAGCCAGGATCCAGTCATCGATTCCAGTGGGAAGACGACGCTGCAGAACTCGGAAGAAGTGTGCTCGTGAGGTGGAGCGGGAAGCCGGGGCGTAGATGTTCAACAGGCCTATAGTTCGGGCATTTACTTTTATCCCTATCATGTGAGCACGTCCCGGGATTAGGATCTGGTGCGAGGTGGCGAGGGATTGCCATGGTCCTTTGGCAATGATGAGGGTTCCTCCTCGCCTTCCAACTGCAGGGTTCCAAAAGTGTTCGCCTTGTGAAAACTTAAAGATTGTCTGGTGTTCTTGCATTCTATGCTCCTGGAAGCAGAGGAAGTCACATTTTCCTAACACTCCTTCTAACTGGCGAAGGTATTGTCGTAGCCTCGCCTTCTTGTCACTCCATAGCACTCCGTCCTTACTAATGCCTCCTACATTCCATGAAAGCACGCTGAGATCAGTCATTGTCCTTGTTTCTAGTGATCCGATCGCGTTCCACCCACGAGAATTCGCGATCTCTCCCTCCTCTCGCGGGGATGACGCCGCTTTTGGTGAGAAGGGCTGCGTGCAGCTCCATGTTGGTGCCCACGATTGTGGCCTTGTCAACTTCCACATGGTACCTGAGGTCCTTGATTACCTCGGACGCTTCCAGAAAGCTGTGTACTCCATTCTCTGGGAGCTGATCGCGCGCCATGTGGAATGTGGGGGTGACATATCCGACCGGAGGGCCGCTCCATAGTGCTAGGTACTTCCGGGGACGTGTGTTGCTTACATGGAGCCACAGGTTGACTTTGAGTCGCTTGAACCGTCGGGAGGAGGACGCTCGCCCTCGCGGCACCGGGTCCTCTGATGGGGATCTCTCCACTCGTGCTCGTTCTGGGGACGGGGATCTAGTCCGACTTTGTGAAATGACTTGAGAGGTGTAGAATAAGTGGGAGCTTCGGCGCAAGTGAAATACCACTACTTTTAACGTTTCTAGTCCGACTTTGTTGAACGGGGCCTTTTATTTTCCAGTAAAAAACCAAAAAGACTGGGCATGGTTTCGTTAGGCACGAAACCAGCAAAGAGCCTTTATCTAGAGGAGCCTACAATGGAAGTACCAGCGGAAAGGGGGGTTGCTCGTGAACTGGCGCCCGAGGGTCTTCCGAGATGCGTCACCTGGAACCATTCATCCGGCGGTGTCCACATCCATTCCCGAGTACCTGCCTCCCCTTGCTTCCACAAAAAATGCCAGATCTGCGCTTCTTTTTTTGCTTTTTCTGGACCATTTCTTCCTCCTCGCTTTTCCAGTTGTAGGACCCGGGCTGCTGCTGCAGTTATCATTCTAGACCACACCCGTGCCACTACCACCCTCGGTCCTTCTTCCCTGTCATTAAAGATCCTGTTGCACCGGGCTTTCCATACTTCCCACATTGTAATTCCTCTCAATAAGTCCATTATCTCTGTTGGAATTCCCTCTGTGTCTGTTCGAGTTGTGTTGAGTTGATCAAACCTCGGTGCCCCTTCTTCTATTGCTGCCCATTTCCAAGAGTCTGTGCCATTTCGCATTCCTGCGGCAGCTTCGCCCCATACTGCCGCTTCATATGTGAGGCACACTTGTCTTTGGGAGTGCTGTTGCAGCATCCAGCACGTGCTTCTCCACACGTCCTGTGCGCTTTTGCATTCCCATAATATGTGCCTTTGTGTCTCCCTCGCTCCACATTTGTCACAAGCTTGGTCCGAGAGGTGTATGTTCCACTTTGATGGCAGCCGGTCTTGCATTGTCAACCACATGAAGTATCTTGTTTTTGCTGCCCACCGTCCTCTCCATAATTCTTTCAATATCGCCTGTTGTGTCTTGTCCTGTATGTTGGCTCGTTTCATCCTTGATACCAGTAGTGAGTCACTGCGCGGCCGAATGAGCCTTCTCCCCAATCTTGTTTCGTAGGCAAAAAATTCTTCCTTTTGCCTTCCCCGCCAATTCCATTCCGCCGGATCCCATGCCAGCTCGCTTAATTTTTGTTGCCTGAACCAATACATCCTAGCTTCCTGGCCCTCTGTTACCATCGGGTCCATTGATGCTGTTTTCTTGTCAATCCGTATGACTCGTATTGGCTCTGCTCCTGTCATGCCCGGTCGTGAGCTCTCCTTGGGCACTTTGTGTGGTAACAGTCTACCAGCCACTCCGACCTCGAAGACAAAGCATTTCGCCTGGTCTTTAGTTGCCGTATATATCACTTTTCCCTCAGTTATCCACCATGCTGGTATCGTTTCTCTGGCTTCACTAATGCTCTGTTTGTAGTTCCTTCGCGCATCTTCCCACGCTGTTTCAAACTTTTTCAGCCGGTGTGCTGAGATTTCCAGCCCGTAGAAGGCCTTTAGTCTATCTCTGTTCATTTCTGTGTGCCCCACTTTTATCATCGAGTCAGCTTCTGCGAATGTTCTCATCCCAACACTGTGAAGGTCCCGGCATACTTTGTCTATTCCTCTGTCCTCTGTTTCTCCCAAACATTTCCCCTTGTATTGAAATAGCTTGTTTAGAAATATTGGTTGTCGATCCAGCTCGTAGGTGTTTGTTGGTTTTCTTTTTTCCATCTTGCTCTTGAGTTCTTTCCACAGTCTGAACAGTTTCCCAGAGAAAGTATTTGGTCTTGGCATTTTCAGCGCGCCTTCCGTGAACAGCCACCTTTCATCTTTTTCCCAGTTCTGCCTCGTGTGTTCTAGTCTGTCTGGAATGACTTTGAGCAGTTGGTGGCGTAGCAGGAGTTTCCATGGTTGGTTTCCGGGCATATTCATTCGGTGAAAGATCTTGAATAGCAGCGCCTTGCATTGTTCCTCTATATCTATTATGTTTATCCCCCCTTCCTGCTTCGCTCTTGTAACCGAGCTCCAACCAACCTTTGCCCCTCCTCGTGATACTGTTGCCTGTCCCTTCCATACGTATGTCCTGATGAGCTTGTTCATTTCCCTTAAAGTTTTCTTATCCAAGTTCCATGATGCCGCCAGAAACCAGATTGCCCCTAGCACTATATTATTCGCCACTACACATCTTGCCGAGAAGGACAGCTTTCGTGACGCCCAAAATTTCAGTTGATCTCTGAGCTTTTCGACCGCTTTTTGATTCTGCGGGAGGGGGTCGTATGCCCGGCCTATCTGGAACCCCAAGTACCTAGTTGTTTCTCCTTGTTTCAGCCACTTAAAATCCCACTCACTCCCCCAGTTTGGCGGGTCAGAGCTTGGTAACCATATTCCTACCGATTTTCCCCAGTTTATTCTTGAGCCAGCTGCCAGGTTGAAGAAGTCCAAATCCTTCTTGACCTTGCTCATGTTC
>NW_003314339.1:871154-880892 GCF_000143415.4 Selaginella moellendorffii
TGGGGAGATACCACACGTCCCGCAGGTTTTTTGGCACCCAAAAAGAACACGGGATTGTGGAGGTACACTGCAGCTTTGGATCAGCTGCCCCACTATAAGAGTAGGGGGAGTGTGAAATATTTCAGAGTGGGTTCAAACCGTGACTATGGCACTGGATCCCATCAGACCTCCAAAGTTAAGCGTCCCTGGGCTTGAATAGTACTGGGCTGGGTGACCACCCGGGAAGTCCAAGTGACCCCCTCTTTTTTTTTTCCTTACAAGTCATTTGTTTTTGTAAGATCACTGTTTTAATATATAAACTTTGAGTATTTTTCCATAGCATATAAGTGTATGGTCTTTAAATACTACTTACAATTGTGAATGTAAGGTGTATTTGCCAAATTGTGTCGTTAGCTAGTTATTAACTAGGATATAAGTTAGAAATAATGTGTTGGTGATTGTCACCACGTGGCATGGCAAGCAAGTCCAAACATGTGTGTCACGTGGCATACAAGGTCAGGGACACTAAACTCTAACTATGAGAACAAGCCAAAGGGCATGCCACGTGTCAATGTGACACATTGAAAACCATAAAACTCAGAACAAACCAAAGCACATGCCACGTGTCAATGTGGCACACATTGAAAACCATAAAACTCTATGAGAACAAACCAAAGGGCATGCCACGTGTCAATGTGGCACACATTGAAAACCATAAAACTCTATGAGATCAAACCAAAGACCATGCCACGTGTCAAAATAAAACTCGGATATATCCAGGGCTAGACACATCCAGGGCCGGACATGTCTGGGGCCCGACATATCGGGTGCCCGACATGTCCGGGGCCAGACATGTCGGGGGCCCGACATGTCCGGGGCCAGACATGTCCGGGCCCGGATATCTCCGGGGCCCGACATGTCCGGGTGCCCGACATGTCCGGGGCCGGACATGTCCGGGGCCGGACATGTCCGGGGCCGGATATATCCGGGGCCCGACATGTCCAGGCCCGGACATATTGGGGCCCGGATATATCCGGGGCCCGACATGTCCGGGGCCCGACATATCGGGTGCCCAACATGTCCGGGGCCAGACATGTCCGGGCCCGGATATATCCAGGGCCCGACATGTCCGGGGCCGGACATGTCCGGGGCCCGATATCTCTGGGTGCCCGACATGTCTGGGGCCCGACATATCGGGTGCCCGACATGTCCGGGGCTGTAGCGCACCTGAATTTGGAGCCGAACTCCAAGCCCGTTGCGCTACGAAACGAGGGTCCGGTACAATCCCACGAGCACCAGCTCCCCGTATCCAGCACCTGCACGCAAAATGGTGTCAGACGGAGTCTGGCACAATTTTGGCATACCGGTGGCCTAACGCGAGGAGGGGGGTACTCCACCGACTAGAGCAGCGTGGAGCTTGGGCTTAGACCCAAGCCGGACGCAGAACAAGGAGCGACACAGCCCAGCGGGAGCCAAACTAATGTCTCAGGTGGTCGGACATGCATTCCAACCACTATCCCTACTATACATTTGGAACCCCCCACAGCCCCCCCCCCTTGAGGGACACACGCTTTGGGCTTTCACCCCAAGCCACCCTTAGTACCAGGAGTTAGTCTCTGGGACAAGTCCGAAACTTACTAAATATGGAATGTCCTTAGATTGCGAATTTGGACATGGGATGAACACCATTGTGTTCAGGCCGATCTCTACATTCCATAGATATGCCAAATGAGCTAATCTAGACACCTTCCATAAATAGTATTCGGGACCGAAATGAGACCAACACAAAGGGCATGATAGCGAGGGTGTTTGGCAGACACGGTAAGCTATCATCCGGCGATATTGAGGGACTAGTCTCAATACGCGAGGGTTCTTGCCAAGCCAGTGCAAGACAGAGCAAAAGAGAACTAACAAGCCGGGCCAAGTATGCTTGGCTAAATAGACACTTAGGAATTCCTTCCTTATGCTCATCCGGCCAAGTACAGATGCTAAGTCCAGTTTACTAACACTTGGACAAGAGGGGCCAATAACGGGAACCAGCAGTACCGACCTCCTGCCGTCATGGCAGTAAGGAAAGAGTGCCCGTAAGGACTGGTCGACAAGTATCTTTCGATACCCGAAGTCACATTCGCGACACTCTCCCCCCCTTAGGGAAGATCGACGTCCTCGTCGATGTATACCCGAGTCTAGCAAACCGTCAAGGAAACAACTCCGAAAGTTAACGGAAAGCACACTATGTGGGAAACACACCGACTTAAATGAGTTAGGGAACTACCTCTCCTCTACGTCCAAAGACGTTAAGACTCAAACACCCTCCGGCCGTCACCGACAAGGAAATGACTAACAGAGTTAACCACCCTTGCTGCTCCGAGGACCACTCGGCTTACAAAGGAATGATACAACCCTGCCCGCAGGGATATAGGGAGAAGGCCAGAGGCCCAACTTCCCCTGAGCAAGAAATCAACCCCGTCGGGAAGATTTAGATAACTACTATAAACTGGCAGATTAAGTTGTTTACACGACCACGCCCCTTTTCGAAAATGAGTCATCGAGAGAGAGGCGGGGACTTGTGATCAGTCTATAATAGTTATCCCCATGGTTATGGATTGGACCCATGCACCGAAGTGCCGAAGTCAGCCTGCCAAAACTGACCCAAGTATGAACGAACGAGAGAAACGACATTTTGATTTATAGAAATATATTACTTTATTGATTTGCAAGATTGATTACAAGATTTACAAAAGCTAATCTTTATTACGATTCTCATACTCCGTGACAAGCTCACGAGCATGTGTAAGATTACTAAGAGGCTCCCAAGTTGATTCACAAGATGGGTAACCTTTCCACTTAACTAGATACTCCCGACGTTTGGCACGCTTAAGCCAACGTGTACCCAAAATAGCTTCCACTTCATATTCAGGTTCACCATCCACAACTTCTGGTGGGGGACGAATCTCCGCTTGATGTGCATCATCCATAGTGTATGGAGCCAAGAGATTGGCATGAAATACATTATGAATACTGGACATCTCCACAGGAAGATCCAACTGATAGGATACATTACCAATGCGCCGCAACACCCGATAGGGTCCAACATATCTCGGCAAGAGCTTCCGAGACAGAGAACCCTTAATGTTCAAGTTTCGGGAAGATAGCCACACCTGATCTCCCACTTGATAGGATACATCCCGACGATGTTGATCCTTATCACGTCGATACCTATCTTGAGCTTTGCCCATCGCCTCAGTAGCTCTAGACCAACCTTGGCGTAGCTGCTCCGCATAAGTCTCAACGGCTGGGACCAACACCTCGGACATTGGTTTTGGTACAACAATCTGTTGAGGAACCCCACGAGCATTCCCTTGCAGCATCTCCCATGGAGAACAGCCTATAGCGCTGTGAAATGTGTTGTTATAACATATTTCTGCTGTATCCAAATGCTCAACCCAGTCGCGTTGGTCCGCCGCGACATAGTACCGCAGATAATCCTCAACTTGAGCATTTACACGTTCGGTCTGCCCATCAGTCTGAGGATGATAAGCCGTACTAAACTTTAACTTGGTACCAAACAACTGGAACAGTCTGCCCCAAAACTTCCCCGTAAACCTTGAATCTCTATCTGAGATCATCTCTTCAGGAAGACCACGAACTCGCACTACTTCATGGAAAAAGAGCTTTGCTGCTTGTTTCGCATTCACTGTTCCCACAGTTGGAATGAAGTGTGCAATCTTCGACAACCGATCCACAACCACCATCAAAGTATCATAACCTTTAGACTTCGGCAAACAAGTGACGAAATCAAGTGTCACACTTTGAAATGGCCATGCCGGTGCTGGAATGCACTGCAACTTTCCAGCCTGCTTCTCAGCTTTGCGCTTACATTGCTGGCATATAGGGCAGGAACGGACATAGTCCGCTACATCACCTTCCATACCAGACCAGAAAAATCCCTTTTTCAACGAAGCTAGAGTCTTTCGCTGTCCACCATGTCCTGCTGCTGGAACATCATGATGTTCCCGCAAAAATAACTGCTGGAGATCCTTAGAGGGAAGATACAATCTTTCTTGCTTATAGAATATAAGCCCATCCCGAACTGAGAAGTGAAGTTTCGCATTAGTGCGACTAGCAACTTTTGCTGCTTCGCTACCAGGGCTCTGCTTCAACAACCCCGCACGGCATAAGATTGCCTTCGCCAATGGATCACTTCCATATGAAGCCCGAACGTCTTCCAACCAGTCCGAACTGATTGCTGATATTGCCCGGAATTGAGCTTGACGACTCAACGCATCCGGAACAATATTGTCTTTACCAGGTTTATATATGATTTCAATATCATATCTAGCAAGCTTCTCTTGCCAACGAGCCTGCTTCGGCGTAAGCTTAGGCTGCGTAGCAAAGTAGCTTAGTGTGTTACTATCTGTATAAACCTTGGTGTGTCCACCCAAGTAGTGTCTCCAGTGTTCCAGGGCCGACACTATAGCAAACATCTCTTTCTCATGCGTTGGCCATCTTCGTTGGGTTTCATCCAATTTCTTGGAATAGAACGCAACGGGACAACCATGTCGCCTTAGCGTAACACCAACCGCTTTGTCACAATCTTGCTGCAACACGGCACCAATAGCATAGCCAGACGCATCACAATGCACTTCGAAGGGTTTATCAAGATCTGGGATCCTGAGAACAGGAACCGTAGTCAAGATCTCCTTCAACCGTACAAAAGCTCGCTGACAAGCTGGTGTCCAATGAAACGGAATACTACTCTTCGTCAACTCAGTTAACGGAAGAGCAATCCTTGCAAAATTGCGGACAAACTTGCGATAGTATCCCGCCAAACCGAGAAAGGAACGAACATCTGATACAGTAGTCGGGATTTCCCAGGACTTCACCGCTTCCACTTTCTTTGGATCGACTTCAATCACGCCACCACCAACTATATGTCCGAGAAAGTTTACGCGCAATTGACCAAAAGCGCATTTGCTTTCCTTAGCATATAGTTTGTGTTCGCGCAACTTCTGAAACACCAGCTCCAAGTGTTTCAAATGATCCTCCAACGTCTCGCTGAAGACTAGAACATCGTCAATATATAGGACAACAAATGCGTCCAAATAATCTCCGAATATTCTATCCATCATAGTGCTGAACGTTGCTGGAGCATTGCATAACCCGAATGGCATGACAAGGAACTCGTAAGATCCGTACCGAGTCTTAAAGGCTGTCTTCTCCACATCCTGATCCGCCACCCGTATCTGATGATACCCGGACCGCAAATCAAGTCGCGTAAAATACTTAGCCTTTAAGAGTTGGTCAAACAAGTCATCAATGCGAGGCAAAGGATAACTGTTCTTAACCGTGATCTTGTTGAGTGCCCGATAGTCAATACACATCCTCATGGTTCCATCCTTTTTCATAACAAAAAGGATTGGTGCTCCGTAAGGTGACTTGCTAGGTCGGATATGACCTTTGTCAAGAAGCTCCGTGAGTTGCTTCTTGAGTTCAGCCATCTCCTTGATGTTCAACCGATACGGAGCTTTTGTGGGTGGTTTAGAACCCGGAACAACCTCAATCCGATGATCAACCTCACGGCTAGGGGGTAGCCCTGGTGGTAAATCCTTCGGAAAGATATCTTGATTCTGCGCCAACAACTCCAATATCTTCTTTGGTACAGGATCAACCCCGTCGCCAATTCGAACAGAGTCACCCACACTCTCAGCTTCCATCACTTGAACCCAAAAGGTCCGACATCCCCTCTTAGTTGCTTTTTGAGCGGCCCTCGCAGTCAGGAACTTTCCATCCCAATCCTTTGAGGAACGCCTTTGCAACTGGAAGGACACATCGGGTCGTCCTTCGGACTTCAACGTGATACGACTTTGTCCAGCACCATAAATCCCTTTTATATACTTGTTGAAGAAATCCATACCAAACACCATCTGAAAATCTGGTATCTTCAACATTACCAAGTCCACTCTTTCTTTCCACTTGGATATCTTTATTGGAACATCACTCACAAACTTTCTGGCTACTTGCCCACCTTCCGCAAACCGGAAGTGCATAGGCGACATTTGCTCAGCATTCAATCCTAACAACTTAACTAAGTCTTCGGATATCACGCTGTGCGTAGCTCCCGTGTCAATCATCACTCGGATTCGGTGTCCACGGACAAAGCCTACCAGATACATCAACGGATCAGTGTTTGCATTGACTGCAAGAAAAGCTTGAGGAAAGCAACGAAAGTTACTCACCTCTTCTTCCTCATAGTCTGCATTGACCAACTCGTCAACTCCTTCAGCTTCACCACCGCCGTCTTCCTTCATGACATTAACCCGAGACCTTGTCTTATGCTTGTTGGGACAATCCGAGGACCTATGTCCCGACTCTCCACAATGGAAGCAATGACCCACACTACCCGTTCCGCTAGGAGCAGGTTTTGCAGGTTGCTGCTGCTTGTACCCACCAGGAGGAGGAACAGAGGGCCTAGGACCAGAAGAAGCTGCTGGTGGTCTCCAACCACCACCACCTTTGTTAACCGTTGCTTGTGAGCCTCCAGGGCGGAACCTACTTTCCACCCTCTGTTTCCGATCACCTTGTTTATTCACAGAATTCCTATTCTTGTCCGAGTTACCAGCATACGGTTGCTGATATTGTTCCATGAGCGAGTGACTAAAGGCAACTTGCTGCGCTGCCTCCTTACACTCCAGATACGTCTTCGGCTTAAACTTCAAAATCTCATTGCGAGAAAGTGAACTTAAACCCTCCAGAAAATAACTTCGAGCATCTTCGTCACTCATATTTGCAATCATAATGCGCTTCTGAGCAAACGCATTAACGTAATGCATGAGATCACCTCGCTGCTTTAACCGCCGCAGCTCCGCGCGAAGTCTCAGACCAAGATCATCCGGCAAGTATTCCTTACGGATACGAGACCGCATCTTGGTCCAACTTCTAGTCTGCCCTTTTTCAGCACACACTTGGCGCCACCAAGTTTTGGCATGATCGGTGAGAAAGGATTGCGCGCACGCAACTTTCGTACGATCATCTACGTCTGCCGCTATGAAGTAGTTCTCCATATCGTAGACCCAGTCTTCCAAAACCTGATAGTCCCGCATGCCTCTGAAGTTGGGTGGTTTTGGGGGCTTGAACTTTGAAACTCGTGCAACCGGGGGCGGCTGCAGAACTTCATCATCCTCAGAACTCGAAGAGGAGTCCGGTTGCTTAGGCTTAGCTGGTTTAGCTGCCTCAGCCTCTTTCTTCCTCTTCTTGTTCTCCTTCTTCAATTTGCGAATCTCCTTTCGCAAATTCTCGATCTCGACTTCCTGAGCCGTTCGCTGCAGCGCCGCAGCAACTGGCTCTTCCTCTTCTGACTCAGCCTCAGCCTCTTCCGCAGCATCTCTATTAGGAGTTTCCTCCTCTCGATTCGCCCGTCTAGAGGTTTCAGCATCATCAGCACGGTTCCGTTTCACCATCCCGCTAGCTGCATGCATGCCTCTATCAGTAACTGAACATGCATACAACGTTCTTACCGAATGGTGCAATCCAACTAATCCTACACAGGTCGCTTCGGATCTACTAGAAAAGTCTCTGCGTATGCAACTTGAGTCAGAAAATCCGACAAAAGTTGGATAGGAATCGCTGAGACACTTTCTCTGATACCAAATGTAGCGCACCTGAATTTGGAGCCGAACTCCAAGCCCGTTGCGCTACGAAACGAGGGTCCGGTACAATCCCACGAGCACCAGCTCCCCGTATCCAGCACCTGCACGCAAAATGGTGTCAGACGGAGTCTGGCACAATTTTGGCATACCGGTGGCCTAACGCGAGGAGGGGGGTACTCCACCGACTAGAGCAGCGTGGAGCTTGGGCTTAGACCCAAGCCGGACGCAGAACAAGGAGCGACACAGCCCAGCGGGAGCCAAACTAATGTCTCAGGTGGTCGGACATGCATTCCAACCACTATCCCTACTATACATTTGGAACCCCCCACAGCCCCCCCCCCTTGAGGGACACACGCTTTGGGCTTTCACCCCAAGCCACCCTTAGTACCAGGAGTTAGTCTCTGGGACAAGTCCGAAACTTACTAAATATGGAATGTCCTTAGATTGCGAATTTGGACATGGGATGAACACCATTGTGTTCAGGCCGATCTCTACATTCCGTAGATATGCCAAATGAGCTAATCTAGACACCTTCCATAAATAGTATTCGGGACCGAAATGAGACCAACACAAAGGGCATGATAGCGAGGGTGTTTGGCAGACACGGTAAGCTATCATCCGGCGATATTGAGGGACTAGTCTCAATACGCGAGGGTTCTTGCCAAGCCAGTGCAAGACAGAGCAAAAGAGAACTAACAAGCCGGGCCAAGTATGCTTGGCTAAATAGACACTTAGGAATTCCTTCCTTATGCTCATCCGGCCAAGTACAGATGCTAAGTCCAGTTTACTAACACTTGGACAAGAGGGGCCAATAACGGGAACCAGCAGTACCGACCTCCTGCCGTCATGGCAGTAAGGAAAGAGTGCCCGTAAGGACTGGTCGACAAGTATCTTTCGATACCCGAAGTCACATTCGCGACAGGGGCCCGGATATATCTGGGGCCCGACATGTCTGGGGACCCACATATCTGGGCCCGGACATGTCCAGGGCCTAAGGTATGCCACATGGCATACAAGTGCAGAAGAGGTATCTTCCAATGTTATGTCACGTGGCATGCAACCTCCAAGATGCCACCTTTCCAAGGGTTTGCCACGTGGCATCCATAGGTACCACCTCTCCAAGGGTTTGTCACGTGGCATGCAACCTCCAAGATGCACCTTTCCAAGGGTTTGCCACGTGGCATCCATAGGTACCACCTCTCCAAGGGTTTGTCACGTGGCATGCAACCTCAAAGATGCCATCTTTCCAAGGGTTTGCCATGTGGCATCCATAGGTACCACCTCTCCAAGGGTTTACCACGTGGCATGCAACCTCCAAGATGCCACCTCTCCAAGGGTTTGCCACGTGGCATGCTATAAGTACATAAAAGTATGCCACGTGGCATGCCACCTCATCCAAACCATCCGTCTGAATGCCACCTTCTAAAAGGTATAGCTCATGGCATATAAATTGCTCAAAATGTATGCCACGTGGCAAACCCTACCCTACCCTAAACCCTAAACCCTACGCTTGCACATGGCATAGTGTTGCGTTCCATACATTGAGCCAGTGTGCCATCTTTAGAGCACGTGGAATAACACGTGGCGATATAAGTTACTACGAAAAAAAACAACTCAAAAACATCCAACTTTAGCCGAAATATGAGTTGGCAACACTACATTTACTACCATGACACCAAGCTCGAAATATGTCACGTGACTCTTACGTTGAAAAACCACTAAAAACGGCACATGTTACATGGCATGAACAGTGTGCCACGTGTCATCCGCTCCTAGGAGTCGTCTCGTGACACTCGGAAAAAAAAAGTAAGAAAAAATGACCACTTTTTCATTGTTGATGTTGCAGAAGTCGCAGCACTTCCAGATTCTAAGCCCGAACACTAATACATGCTGTGGGGTGAAAGCCCAAAGCGTGTGTCTCCCAGGGGGGGGGGGCTGTGGGGGGTTCCAAAAGTATAGTAGGGATAGTGTGGGTGTTGGAGGTCGGGTAGCCGAGGTGGAGTCCGAGTTGAACTCGGAGTCCGAGTCCGGGTCCGAATCCGGGCGAGCGAGTGCTCTTCACGTGGTATACTGCGTGCGGGGCGAGCTCAAAGTGGGCTTTGGCTTCTGG
>NW_003314340.1:0-140382 GCF_000143415.4 Selaginella moellendorffii
AAAAGACCACCCGTAAAGACCACAGCAGACGGCAGAGCACAGGACGGTAGATGCGATTGTTTAAACGTGTAGCTAAGCAGGACAGCGACAAAATCCTTGAATGCCCTCGCTAACGCCTCTCATTGTGTTGTGACAGAAGTCCAGAGAAGATGGCTTGGCTGGCCGGGATAGAGATTGGCAAGGGAGCTACAGAAAACTCCAGAGCAAGGCTGGGATCTTCCTGGAAGTTTGAGACGAAGAACGTGTTACAACCCCAAGTAAGCTTTGCTTTCAGCACAGTTTTAAATGAAATCGATCGCTTGCGCAAATTGCGAGATCATGGAACGTGATCGCCATGATGTTTGTTCCAGCGCCGGTAAAAAGGTACGAAGAGCTCTAGGACGAGACAAGACCGTGAAGCTTAGAAAAAAGAAAAGCGAGAAAGTATGTGCTGGCTGGCTGTTTTGGAAGTAAGGCTGCGCGATCCAGCTCGTATTTCCATCGCCCAATTACACAGTGTAAGCGGACAAGCTGGAAGGAATCGCCACGCCTCCATAGCTTAGCTCGCGACTAAAGAGCTTGATTTTTGCAGTGGAATTTTCCTCGTGAGAGGGGAATCGCAAAGAGGTTGTGGACAAAAGAGCTCGCGAGAGATGGCTTTGGATTAAGGAGTAGCTGTGCAGCTCTGGTCGCTCTTTCACTCGGCGATGGCGACAAAAGCTTTGTTTATGTCTTTGCTCCTGTCAGCTGGCTAAAGAGGAGATGGGAGAAATAAATGTACTGTAGCCATACGCTGGCTGGTACGTACGAGAGAATACGCTAGAAAAAGTTCTCTACTATAGCTTGATCTCGGGCTTGATCTCGTGAGCTTTTCTTTTTATCGCGATGGTGACAAAGAAGAATTCTTTCTCCTCGTGATTGATCAAACAAGCTAGCTTTGGAAAGAGTTTTTTAAGGCGATCACATCGCTCTATAGAGAAGCTTGCCTGCCATTTGGAGCTGCTATAAGCTACAGAGCTAATCAATATAGAGGCACCATGGAAATCCAAAGCGATCGAGATGATCGAGCGATGGATTGTGGTGGAGCGAGCAACAATCTGTCTCGACCATCCTGTGAACGAACCACCGATCGAACGAACAAAACTAAGAACACCCACCAAACTTCCACGGGGGACCGGTTGCTCTCGTGCCTTTCGTGCTAGAAACCCACTGCAAACTTACTACCCACTCGCGGGATTGATGGGAACGAACCTGTTATCCACGCCTAGATCTTTAAGAACTCCTGGCGAGACGCGACGGAAGCGTGGAGCTCGCCTGCCAGATCTGCAAGACCCAAGTTAGAAACAGCCCAAGAAGGAAGAACGCCATGGATTTGGAGATCTGGAGATCTGGAGAGAACCAAAGTTCCTTATTGATGCCAGAGTGTGGCAAAAGAAGAGATGCTACAAATGCCCGCCAGGAACGAAGCTACATTAGAGAATGTAGCTTCCCGCGAGCCCCCTCGTCGCCCCCGCAAGATCTAAAGAGCCTAACTAGACCCACAAACCAAAAGAGAGAGAACATACCCAACCAAGAGAGAGAGAGAGAACCTCTTCACAGTAGCAAGAATGCTGGCTGGAAACCCAATAGAGATCTCGAAGAACAAGCATCGGCTATGAAGCGATCGATCCCTCCGCCCTCTTGATCCGAAAGTCTTTTATGACGAACACACCAAAGACGAGTTTTCTTTCTTTTCTTTCTTGCTGCCACTGCTGCTGCTGCTGCTGCTGCTGATACTGCTGCTGCCGAGCTGATAGATTGACCGAGAAGATCGAGAGAATAGAGAGAGGAGAGAGCGCGACGAGAACAATTTTTTTTTCTTTTCCACTTTCATTTCAAAGAGAGACCTCGAACGAACGAACGAGCGACGAAGGAAGAATGATCATGATCATCAGTAAGTGTGGTATGGATCCTGCGTGAGCAATTGCCGGGTCGCGTGCTCCAAGCGGCTGCCAAGATCCAGGACTTGCTGCTGCTGCTCCAGGCTGAGATCGTCCACCTCGAGGCCGCCGCCACCAAACGACTTGGTCAGGCGCGCGGCCTCCGCCACCGCCAGCAACACCACCACCAACATCACCACCGCGAGCACCTTGTTCAGCACCTTCCCGGCCTCCATTTCTCCGCTTCCTGGATGATGGGCGATTCGATCTGCTCTGGAAAAGAGGGGAGAGAGAGCTCTCGAGCTCCAAACACCTGTGAGAGTGAGAGAGAGATCTAGCTCGCTCGAAGAACAAAAGTGAGAGAGAAAGAGATCGTCTTCTTCTTCGCTTGCTTCCCTGATTTGCTTTGCTCGCTTTGATCCTTCACTCTAGCTAGAACTTTGGCGTGGTGCGCGCGAGCTCTCGAGCTCTCGAGCTCTTTTCTTTCAGAGGGTTAAAGCTATGGTGGTATTAAAGCCAGAGGAGAATGGAGAAAAAGCAGCGAGTCCAGCGAGGAAGGGTGGTCGCTTTGTGTGTTTTTGTGGCCATTAAACGCGTCGTCGCGTGGTGTCGGTCACCGCGGCGCCGGTCGCACGGCAGCCGCGGCGTACGGAAGACGCGGCAAAACCAGAGGAATCCGAGGCGAATATGCCTGGCATGATTCTCTTCAGAGCATAGGATGCTTGCTCTGACCCCGTGTGTTTGTGTTTTTCCTGTGCATGATTGCGTAATTGATCCGTTCATGGGTAGGGAGGGCTTTCTTGTTTCGCCACCTTTTCTCGCGTCATGAAACATTGTTGTAATCATAGGGATCACGCTATGATGTGAATGGTTTGTTTTTTTTCGCGCCAAGCAAACGTGAGCGAGTGGATCACGCGTGTTCGATCGCGGTGACTTTTGGAACCCTTCCCATGCAACTTCTCGCGAGTGGCGTTGTTTTGATTGTTTCAATCAGCCGGGAAAAGAACCTTGACTTGATCCAACTCTCGTGCACGTTGTTTCACGAGATCGCGGTTTCCGGAGATCTTCTTGTTTACCATTTCCCTTCGCGAACTTCTAGAAGCCACCTGGCCAAGTTTCTAATTCTATATCGTGGGATCCCCCGGGGCAACAGTTGGCTCTTGCCGATCAATCGCACTAGCAATAGCATCAACAAAAGAAGAACATTTCTAAACAAAAACAAAAACCGGGCGCTCCAGCTACTTCTTAATGGCCTTTGTGGTTGTCAGCCACCATTCCTTGAGGAATTGGCCCGGCCTCTTTTTTTTTCGATGCTCGACAACTTTGGCAGCGTGTACGGAGGAACATGACGCCGCGCGGTGTACGGCAAACCGCAGTGCGGTCACTGTGCCGTCCGCCCGCCGGACGCACACCTAGCCGGTCGCAGGGAATGGCCATCACCGCCAGCTGGCGAGCAGCAGGCCTTTAACTTTCGGCAGTGTACGGCCAAAACACTATTAAGTGGCGCACAGCTGGCGGGCAGACAGTTGGCATCGTTAAGTCGAAACTGGGCCGGTGACGTGGCCTTTGCGTGCGTGGGTTCGAATCCCTAGACGTTTATTAGGGCTTATGGTTATTGTCCGCCACCTTTGAGCGAGGCAATCAGTTTCTTCACGCGGGCGACGTCGTCCCATCGGTTCAGCGTCGCGTACATGTTTGACAGGGAAATGTATGGACCGGCATTGCCGGGTTCTCGATCGATTGCTTTGGCTGCTACTCGCTCGGCGCGATCTACGTCCTTGTGGTTGCAAGATGCCCCGAGGAGGGATGTCCATGCCACGGCGAACGGGTGAAAGGGCAGGGTTTCGATCAGGGCCTCGGCTTCTTGCAGCCATCCTGCTTTGGCGAGCATGTCAATAAGGCTACCGTAGTGTTCTTCCTTGGGCTGGATGTTATGGTCGGATACCATGGAATTGTAGTAGTATATGCCATCCTCGACCAGGCCGGCGTGTGTGCACGCCGTGAGGACTCCCAAAAGTGTTACCTGGTTGGGCTTGGTGCCTTCCAAGTCCATCTTTTGGTAGAGCTCGAGGGCTTCGGTGCTATGCCCCTGTTGAGCATACCCTGCAATGGTGCAAGTCCAGGAGATCTGGTTTGGAGTGGGCATTCTGTGAAAGAGGGCGATAGCGTCTTGCATGCTCCCACATTTGGTGTAAAGATTCAAGAGAGCGTTGCAGAGAGAAGTGTCTTGTTCGTCAAATCCAAGCGATGCGGCACGCAAGTGGATGAACTTTCCATCTTGCAGTGATCCGATCGATCCCAATGCCTCGAGCAAAACCATAAAGGTGACGCCGTCGGGCTTGATGCCCTCGAGATCCATTTGGTGGAATAGCTCGATCGCGGCGTTGCTATCTCCAGCCTGGGCATACGCCGTGATCATTGTGTTCCAGGCAATCACACCCGGACTCGAGAGCTTTTCGAAAGTTTCCAAAGCTTTTGCAACGCTACCACACTTGGCATACATGTTTATCAAGCTGTTGCTCACGAGAGCGTCAACCTTTACAGACGATTCAAGGATTTTCTCGTGAATCAAAACTCCTCGATCGAGATCGCCCACATTCGCGCAAGCCTCGAGGGCACTCAAGAAGACCGGCGTGTCGAGATCCAAAGGTGGCGACGACGATCCAATAGCCTCAAAGAAGAGCTCCAATGCCTCCTTGCTATGCCCATTCTGGGCATATGCCGAGATCATAGCCGTCCACGTCACCCTCGTTCTTCGTTCCATGGCATCAAACACACGGCGCGCCATGGCGGCGCTCCGGCACCGCCCGTACAGGCTAACCAGCGCGTTCCGTACGGCGATATCGCCCTCGAATCCAGCCGCGGCGGCGCGCTCCTGGACGAATTTGCCGCGATCGATCGACTGAATGCCGGCGATCGCGTTGAGAAATGTGATCCTGTTGTGCCGGACGCCATCCAGATCCATCGCGCGAAAGAGGAACAGCACCAAATCCTCGCGCCCGAGCCGGGCGTAAGCGCCAATCATCGCGTTCCAGGAGACGAGGGTCTTCTCCTCCATGGCGTCGAAGATGGATCGCGCCAGCTCCAGCGCGCCCAATCGCGCGAAGGAATCGAGCATCACGTTGTCGAGGACGAGATCGCGGGCGCTGCTGGCGGTGGCCCTGGCGTGGATCGAGCGGAGGAGGGGAAGATCCGCGGTCCCAGCCGCGGCGATGGCGACGAAAGTGGATCCATTCGGCTTGACGCCCTCGTGATCCATTCTTCGCAGGAGATGGATCGCTTGCGCCAGATGCCCGTTCTGGGCATATGCTGCGAGCATGATTGTCCAGCTAAAGACGTTGCGATGCGCGATCCCATCGAAGACCAGGCGCGCTTCCTCGAGGCTGGAGCACTTGCCATACATCTCCACCAGGAGATTGAGAAGGAATGTGTCACTGGAGGAATGCGTGGAGATCAGGGACGAGGAGGAGGTGATGTGGGCGTGAATCCGGCGCCCCTGCTCGATCGCCCTGGCATTGCTGCAGCGCTTGACGATCCAGGCACACACCCCCCTGTCGCTGCTGGAATCGAGGCGCTGGATGTCCTCGTCGATTCGATCCAGGCAGCGCCGGCTCAAGACGTGCTCATCGCTCTTGAGCATCGCCCTCAATGATCCAGAGCGCTAGAGATTGCACTAGACATGCTTGATCGCACGGAAGATCTCCATGCCAGCGTCGAGCGATGGCTGGATTTGCCAAGAACATAGCTTCCATTGTCAAACTATGACAAGTGATCCATGGATGGCTACTTGCGGGAGATCCAAGGCTGTGCCTCGCTCGATCGCGCGAGAGATCTCCACGCCAGCGTCGACCGCTCGCTGCGATCTGGGGATATCTTCCTCGGCAACAAGATCATCGAGATGTATGGACGCTGCGGCAGTCCCGGCGATGCCAGCAGCGCCTTTCGATCCATGCCGGTTTGGGATTCCTTCACTTGGAATCTCTTGCTTGGTTCTCATTGCAAGAATCGCGATTTGGAGGGCGCTCGAGATGTTTTCGATGGCATGCCCAGCGCGGCCAAGGACATGGTGTCGTGGAACACGATTTTTTCTGCATATGCCCGCTCGGGGCAACTGTCGGTGTGTCGGGAGATATTTGGAAAAATGCCGGGAAGAGATCTTGTGTCGTGGAACACAATGATTGCTGTCTCTACGCAAGCGGAAACTACGGACCATGCAAAGGGAATCTTTGATGAGATGAAAGAGAAGAACTTGGTGTCTTGGAACTCTCTTCTTGCGGTATATGCCCGAGCGAGGCATTGGCAAAACGCTAAGGCGGTCTTTTTGGCAATGCCGCTGCGGGATTTAGTCGCCTGGAACTCATTGCTGGCTGCGAGCAAAGATCTCAAGGATGGAGTTCATGTTTTCTTGCATGAAATGCCGGAGTATGATCAAATCTCTTCGAACGCAATGCTAGATGTTTATGCTTCTAATGGGCATGTTGAAGAGGCCAGGGAGTTTTTTACTGCGATGCCTTCTCGAGACGTGGTGTCTTACACGACACTTCTTTCGCTAAATGCCGAGGCTGGGGATATAGAATTTGTGGAAAAGACTTTTGCCGTCATGCCAGAGTATAATTCTGCTTCCATGAACGCTATGACTCGTGTGTATGCGCGAAGTGGTCATGTAGATGAAGCCAGGAAGGTTTTTGATGAGAACCAATCAATAAACTTGATCTCCTGGAACACGCTTCTCACGGCATATGCCCAAAAAGGGTATACTTCGGAAGCAGAGAGCATCTTCAAAGAGATGCCGAAGAGAAATCTGGTGTCTTGGAACGCAATGCTTGCGGGATATGCCCACTTTGGGTATGTCAAAGAAGCAAAGCTCTTATTCGATGATTTTCCAAAGCGGGACTTGGTAACCTGGAACATTATGCTTTCTGCTTTTGCACAAAGCGGGTATTTGGAGGAATCAAAAAAAGTATTTGATGAGATGCCACAGCAAAACGTGGTGTCCTTGACGACACTGCTGGGACTCTATGCCCAACAAGGACGCATGCAAGATGTTAAGACATTGTTTGAAAAGGTGGTGGAGTGGGATCTTGTTTCATGGACGTGCATGTTGATCATTTTAGCCGAGAACGGCGAGCTAGACGAGGCAAAGAAACTGTTTGATAGGTTGCGCGAACGGGATTTAGTGTGTTGGAACGCCATCCTTCGTGCCTACTCTCGCCATGGCCAGGTGTTAGAGGTGGAAAAGATTTTCCAGCAAATGCCACAAAAGGATCTCACGTCTTGGAATGCGGTTCTAGCTGCGTACTCTCAAACTGGAGGTTTTGAAAAAACCGAGAGGATGTTTGGACAGATGCCTCAGTGGGATGTTCTAAGCTGGAACTCACGCATGGATGCTTTCGTCCAAGGTGGTCATTTAAAGAAGTCGGAAGAAATCTTTGATCTGATGCCAGAGAAAGATCAGTTTTCGTGGAATCTCATCCTCGCCGTGTGGATTAAGCTCCATGGTTTGGAGAAAGCGAAACACGTATTTGATTCAATGCCTTTTAGAAATGTTGCCTCGGGAACGATGATGATATCTGCATATGCCCACGATGGGCATCTTGATCAATCACTCGTGATGCTCAGCGTCATGCCTCAAAGGAACGCCTTCACGTGGAATGTGATGCTAGGAGCTTATACTCAGAATGGGAATATGCTCGCTGGAGAAGCACTTTTTGAGACACTGCCGGAGGAGAACTTAGTGTCATGGGGTGTTCTTCTCGCTGGTTACACCAACAGTGGCAACCATGCAACAAGCTTGGATGTATTAAATCGCTTGAAGATGATCCATGTTCCGGAAGAGACGTGTTTCGTCACAGCTTTGATCTCGTGTAGCTACCTAGGAAGGATTGAAGAGAGCAAATCGTGCTTCCTGTCCATGACGCTCGATTATCACATCAATCCCAGCAAGCAGCACTACTGCTGTATCGTAAGCGTCCTCTGCCGCTCGGGGCATCTGAATGATGCTGTGGAGCTTGTCTCGAGCATGCCTTTCCATCCCGATAGGATGGAGTGGACGTGCTTGCTGGGAGCTTGCAAGAACTTTAATGATCTTGCTAGGGGAGCTAAAGTTACTAGCCAAGTTCTTGCACTTGATCCAGGTCGTGAGACATCATATGTGCTGCTCGCAAACATATTTGAATCGTCTTTGAAACCGATGATCACTGACCGAGCTAGAGCTCGACCATAGATGAGGTTTTTATAAGCATTGGACTTAGCTTCGTTGGACGGAGGTATAGCAACGACCTTTGAACCGTGGTCTATGTGACGTCTGATTTTACTGATACCATTGATTTTTTTCTTCCAGGTAAGAACTAGAAGGATTTCACGAAGCAACTGATATACTATATGAATCTCATGAGTTGGGATTTTATGGAGGGATCCACAGGACCATCCTTTTAAAAAGAGATCAAGCTAGGAGTTGACTGGAGAACAATTCTATGCTGGAAACGCCATGGCGTTTGCAGCGTCGGCTCCAGCAGTGTCATCGAGACGGCACTACAACCAAGGCCTTGATTCTGCTCGCTGCATAGTTCGATCCAGGATATCATTTCTCAAGCTTCGCCGAGTGAATGCTATAGCTCTGGAAGCAGCAGTGAAAGAAGATCCGGAGCAGTTGTCCCCATTGATAACACCAGTAAGTCTCTTGGATTCACATTGAGCTCTCATTTTCCTTGTCTTTGCAGAAACGAACTACAGACTTTCAAACACTCTTTCGGAGATTTTGCAAAGTTGCTCAACCTTACTGGCTCGACTCCAAGGAGGGAAACCAGGCAATCCTCCGGTTAGCGAGTGTTTTTGCTCTTACGCTTGCTTCCACGGGGACGAGCGTGGCATTTAGCTACCTTGGAAGGAGTTTTGACAACGCTTTGACAAGTAAGTGTGTCCAGATCTATCAGATTTCTTTAAACTTTTCTCCAGGTAAGAATCGAGAGGAGTTTGTCAAGCAGCTGATCTATTATTTGGGGCTTATGGTCGCAGCACTTCCAGTAAGTCGTTTGAATGTTTGTGCCTTTTTCAGCGTGTAGTTAACTCGCTTGTCTTCGAGGTTTATGTAATCCGCGGATACGCACGAGACACTCTTGCTCTTCGATGGCGATCTTGGATGACGAAACGCTACATGGCTCAGTATTTTTCTCAGAGATCCTACTATAACATTCAATCTCTGGCACTCATGGACAATCCAGATCAGAGAGTTGTGGACGATATCGGCTCGTTCACTCGCACGGCACTTATATTTACCATGACTTTGTTCCATTCCATCACCGATCTGGCGTCTTTCAGCGGAATTCTATACAGGATTTATCCACCACTGTTTGGTGTCTTGCTTGTTTACTCCATTGGTGGCACTGGAATTAGTTTCCTACTTGGAAAGGTATGATTTTCATCTTTTTGTTTTCAGCGAGTTCGTTCTGTTTCCTTGCAGGATCTCATGAACTTGAATTTCGTCCAAGAAAAGAGTGAGGCAGATTTTCGATTTGGATTGGTAAGAGTTCGAGAAAATGCAGAGTCCATCGCGTTTTATGGGGGAGAAAAGGATGAGCTTCAGTTGCTGCTGGAACGTTTTAAGCAAGCTTTTTCCAACTACAGTGTAAGTTTTGCTGGTTTTTCCATTGTCATTCTTTCGACAGTGTAAGCTACTGCATTGTCTTTGCAGAAACTACTCATAGCTTCGCGAAACCTAAGATTTTTCCAAATTTTTTACACCAACTTGATCCAAATCCTGCCCGCCGCCGTGGTGGCTCCGTTCTACTTTGCTGGAAAAGTCGACTTTGGGATCGTCAGTCAGTCTTTCCATGCTTTCAGCTCCGTTCTCTACGACCTCTCCTTGGTCGTGGAGGAGTTTCAATCGCTTAGTTCCTTCTCCGCGGTTGTAGATCGCCTTGGTACAATTTCCTTCGTTTGCTTGGTTCTCTTCGACCTACCTTTACATTCACAGGTGAATTCAGTGACATATTGGATCAACAAGGCGTAATGAATGCTTCGGAGCTAAGCACCATCAAATCGATCGAGACCACGGAAAGCGAGGTTCTTATAGAAGTTTCGACCTTGACACTGTTGTCTCCTCAACACACACTGACTCTTGTCGAGGGGCTCTCTTTCAGGATGATCGCTGGACAAAATCTTCTGGTCTGTGAATTTCTCAAAGTTTCTTCGTTGCTATCAGATGAATAACTCGGGTTTAAGACCAGGTAACTGGCCCCAGTGGAAGTGGCAAGACATCGTTCTTAAGAGCTATCGCAGGACTATGGAAATCCGGGCAAGGAACCATAGCAAGAAACTCTACCATGGATGTATTCTTCGTGCCGCAAAAGCCATACATGACTCTTGGAACACTCCGGCAACAATTGCTATATCCAACTTGGAGCACAGACGAGGAGAAAAAACACGATCAAGGTAGCGAGAATTTTTGGTCTTTTACACGTGAATCTATCACAAGTGTGCTCTCATGATCCAGAATCCAAGCACAGCGATGCCGACTTGATGGAAATCTTGCGTAGAGTGAAGCTTGAACAGCTCCTGGAACGCTCGTTTCACTTGGACGCGAATGCCGACTGGTCCAGTGTCTTGTCACTGGGAGAGCAACAGCGCCTGGCTTTTGCTCGATTGCTTCTATCAAAACCAAAGCTTGCGCTCCTGGATGAAGCAACCAGTGCCATAGACGAAGCAACTGAGGTAAAAGCTTGTCTCTTTGGTTCTCTTCTAAGATCTAGTCACTCTACGCAGGCTTACTTGTATCGACTTCTCCTAGAATCGGGAACTTGTGTGATGAGCGTTGGGCATCGCAGCACGCTTCGCGAATTCCACACACACTTGCTTTTCTTTTCCCCGCAAATCTCCGGGACGAGTATCTCGGAGTGGTCATTACAAGACCTTCCTCAAAGAACCAACTTTTAGTAGCAATAGTTCTTCGTCCATTGAAGTGAATAAGTGGAAGACTGGCCATGGTGTTAGCCAATACTTTAGGCCAATGGTTGGTTATGGCGTGCAATGTGAACAATTTCGCGCACCACATCACCTCACCATGACCTCAAGGTCATGGGACCAACCATGCACCTCATGGATGACTCATGGATGTAGTCATACATGCATTTGGATGACCCATCGACCTCATCCTCTTGAATCTGCTACCACACAATGGAGGTTTGCATAGCAGCAGCGGCAGACTTGGTATGCATTGGCTTTCAGCACTCAATGGAGGCACCTCAGAAATGATAAGTTTTACTTAGAGGTATACTGATGCTTTAGTCTAGGTGTTCACAATATGGGCAATCTTTACTGTTGAAAAGCTCATCACATGCATGGAGTTTGATCTAGAGTTTTCTCCCATTATGTGGGAGTAATTGCAAGAAACAATAAATTATAAGGTAAATATGCACATTTTTATATTTTATTTCCATATTCCATTCATTTATATTAGTGGTAATTTTGATTGTCCCTGCAAAATGTTTGGATTTGTGCTTTTGGTTTAGATTTAACTTTTATATTATCTAGATCTCTCTTTTCTTGTAGCTTTTTCAAATTTTTTTTCTTTTTTGGCAAAGAACCAACCTCCTCTTACTGACAAAATGGCTTACAAAATTCCATAACTTCATAACTGCAAACAGGTTTTCAGAGGCCTATACTTGTTGAAATAACATCCTAGAAGCTATTTGAGGATACAGCTTATTAGATTGATTCAATATTCCATAGATTCGCATAAATACAAAAGGACTCACTTCCTTTCCCCAAAGGAAATCTGAGAAAATGCAACTTGTAATGCATCCAATTGTGTTTTGTGATTTGGGGACTGATGCTTATTTGGGGCCTTTGAGTCTTCATACTTTGGCACTTTGTCAGAGTTAAAATCTTCTTGAGCTGTGACATAGCCTTCCTCACCGTTGGACAGCCGCATGCCATTTGCTAAAAGGACCTACCACCCCACTCTTGCAGCCAAAGCTGAGCTTCATTGGAGTTAAAGCCCCTCTAATGGGCTTTACCTGCTTCAATCTAAGGGGTAGACAATGAGAGATTCCAAAAACTTTACGTAGTGCCCAGCAAACGGCAGATAAAGGGAAAGTTTGACCTATACTTATTTAAACCCTAAAATTTTTCAATGCCTAAAGAATCATGTTTAGATAACTTGGACATCATTCACACGAACAGATTTGAAGGGACCCAAGCTCACTCCTTGTTACCATGAATAACAAAATTTATATGAAATGGAAGCATGGAAGCATAAGTAAGACTATAACTATCTTTATCTAGACTTAGTTACTTATGTATATTGTCTCATTTCCATATTGCACACAACACTCAAAGGAAACTCTGATCAAGATGGTAAGAATATATATAAGTGGAAAGGAAGATCTCAAAAGATGTTAGAACAAATGTAGTGGAAGGAAATACGACTGGACTTAATCTCAAACTTCATAACTCACTAGATTTCAAAAAGAAACTCCTTCACTGCAAAGGTGGATCTCAGGCTATTACTATCTAAAAGATCTACTATTGCTTTCTAGTAATAGAAGGTCTTAACTAGTGCTCTTGCAAGTAGTCTAGAAATCATAGTTTTGGGAATGAATATAATCTCATGAAGGGTTTTGCAACAAAAGAATTGGAAAAAAGTGTAAGGGATATGCGGGATTGTAGTATATATGTGCAAGAATGGATGAAGAAGCACTTTAGTGGCTTTCCTAAAGTCATGAACAGCTTGAATGGATGGAGGTGATATGCCAATAATGCCCATATCTGACCATCCATGCACATTGCATCAAAATGTAAAAATATTGATTATCTAGGTTTAACCCTGTAAAAATGCATAATTTTGGATTATTATTATGTGCTACTCAAAACAAGGAAGGAATTAGCATAGGAATCATACTACATATCTTTGGCAAAGTAAAACTTTAAACTCTGCATAAAAAAGGTCTAAGGGTATCCTTGCAACAATGTTTTGACTATACTGTGAAACCAATAAATATATTAAAGAAAAAAATAGTATCATTACCCAAGTTCCCGCTCCATAGGTTAAAATAAACTAGTAAGAACAGAAGAAGCTCTAATATATTCACCATTTTAAAATGCTTAAACCATATAAACGTTCTAAATTGCAACCCAATGTGCAAGGTCCTTAGCAATATAAAATGTAAATATGCATCTCAAGCTCTGTATGTGCTATATATTAGACATATCTAAAATGTCAATGTCCTCCATTAACTCAAATAACTACCTATAAAACCATATCACTCTCTTGTAAAGCTCTTTCTAGAGACTAGAGATACTCAATAAAACACAAAAAAATTAAAACTTTAGACTGCATATTTATATCTGGTTTCATATTGGCCAGCTTGAGAGGCTTATTCTATTTATATCCCTTTCCACATTATTAGCTTTTAGTATGTGATCATTCTTAATTTATTTTTGTCAATCAAATTTACAAATAGCATGTATATAGGTGTTGAAGATTGCATACAACTAATGTAGTATGTTATACTATGAATCATGGCATAGACATAAAATCTATATGATACTAGTTAACAATATACTATAAAAAGATGATAACATCAAAAAGATTGAAAACCAAATAAAAAACTCACAATCTATATAGCATAGTGCATAAGGCACTTCATTAGTGTATATCTACCTTCAAATCTTAGATAAATGCATGTGTGTGAGCTTTGTAAGGTTGTGTATAACTAAAGCTTTGCAAATTTAATGTCAGCTAAAATAATATTCTATTATTTGACAGCTTGAGTGAGATTTCACAATCCCCTAGGTAATACCTTCATGTTCATAGCAATGCTAGTGTGGACATAATGAAGTACCTTTGGTGGTGCTATCTTATAGTACACACTTCTTTAGTTTGCATTAACAAACTTCATATATTTGTACAATGTTAACTTTGAAATTTGTAGACAACATGCCAAGTAATCTATAATCTTAGTTTCACAAATCTCACAAATCTCCAAGTAATCTAATTTTTTAAATAAAATTAGAATGCTAAAACATCTAGAATCAACAAAATGTTAGAATTCTTACAATTAAATGTTACTCTTAACAGGAAGTTATATACCTCTATGTATTATTCCTTGTTACCACTCTCAAATGTTGAAGAAGAGTCTGAATCATATGAGATAGATCCACTTACCTGGTAAAATTCTCAAGCAAGTATCATCTATAACAAAGTAGTTTGAAATTGACAAAAGAAACTTATTTATGTTTCTTGTATATTCTATATATCAAAACCTCCTTACAAATTCTGTCATACAAAGAAAATAGCCATTTAGTTGTTTTGATTGTTATATGCATAATAGTCATATATGGCTGACCATTGGAACCATTTTATCACATTAGATGCCCATTGAATGTACATAATAGCAACATAATTATGGTGGCCGAGGATATAACATTGTGCAAATATGAACTTTTTTCATGCAGCAAGGTTTACAAATAACAAAACACTGCTAGGACTCTATGCCCAACAAGAATACATGCACGACATTAAAACATTGTTTGAAATGGTGGATGAGTGGGATCTTGTTGTTGATCATTCTAGCTGAGAATGGCGAGCTAGAATAGGCAAAGAAACTGTTTGATAGATTGTGCAAACGGGAATTAGTGTGTTGGAACGCCATTCTTCATACCTACTCTCGCCATGGCCAGGTTTTTGAGGTGGAAAAGATTTTCCAGCAAATGCCACAAAGGGATCTCACATCTTGGAATGCAGTTCTCGCTGCGTGCTCTCAATGTGGAGATTTTGAAACGACAGAATGGATGTTTGTACAGATGCCGCAGTGGGATGTTCTAAGTTTGAACTCACGCATGGATGCTTTCGTCCAAGGTGGTCATTTAAACAGGTCAGAAGAAATCTTTGATCTAATGCCAGAGAAAGATCAGTTTTCGTGGAATCTCATCCTTGCAGTGTGGATTAAGCACCGTCATATGGAGAATGCCAAACCTTGTGTTGATTCCATGCCTTTTCGAAATGTTGCTTCGGGAACAATGGCATATGTCCAAGATGGGCATCTTACTCTTGATGTTCAGCGTCATGCCTCAAAAAAACGCCTAATCAGAATGGGAATATGCTCGCTTTGAGACACTGCCGGAGGATGGCAACCATGCCACAAGCTTGGAGGTATTAAATCGCTTGAAGATGAATCATGTCCCGGAAGAGACGTGTTTCGTCTCCTCTTTGATCTCGTGTAGCTACCTAGGAAAGATTGAAGAGAGCCAATCGTGCTTCCTGTCCATGACGCTCGATTATGATCAAGCAGCGCTGTATCGTAAGCGTCCTCTGCCGCTCGAGGCATCTGAAAGGTGCTGTGGAGCTTGTCTCGAGCATGCCTTCCATCCCGATAGGATGGAGTGGTGGGAGATTGCAACAACTTCAATGATCTTGCTAGGGGAGCTAAAGTTACTAGCCAAGTTCTTGCGCTTGATCCAGGTAAACATCATATGTGCTGCTCGCAAATATATTTGAGTCGTCTTTCAAACGGACGATAGAACAGGTTTTTATAAATATTGGAGCTGGCTGCGTATAGCAACGCCCTTTGAACCGTGGTCTTCTGATTTTACTGAAGAACCGGGAAGGATTTCAAGAAGCAAGTGATCTACTATATGGGATATTTTATCGCTGCTCTTCAAAAACGTTTTACTTTATCTTTTAGTTCAGGTTTATATGATCGATGGCGAGTTCAGTTTTTCCTGAGAGGTTCTACTACAACATCCACAGTTTGAGAATGCTGATCAAAGAGTTCTTTTCAGCTCCATTATCACTGATCTTTTCCCTTTCAGCAGTATTTGTAGAAGATCTATCCACCAGTCCTGACGCACTGGAATTAGTTTCGTTCGTGGTATGTTTCTGATGAAAGTTCTGGTCAATCTCGTGAGTTGGAATTTTTATGGACCATCCTTTGAAAAAGAGATCAAGCTAGGAGTTGACTGGAGAAAACTTCTATGCTGGAAACGCCATGGCGTTTGCAGCGTCGGCTCCAGCAGTGTCATCGAGACGGCACTACAACCAAGGCCTTGATTCTGCTCGCTGCATAGTTCGATCCAGGATATCATTTCTCAAGCTTCGCCGAGTGAATGCTATAGCTCTGGAAGCAGCAGTGAAAGAAGATCCGGAGCAGTTGTCCCCATTGATAACACCAGTAAGTCTCTTGGATTCACATTGAGCTCTCATTTTCCTTGTCTTTGCAGAAACGAACTACAGACTTTCAAACACTCTTTCGGAGATTTTGCAAAGTTGCTCAACCTTACTGGCTCGACTCCAAGGAGGGAAACCAGGCAATCCTCCGGTTAGCGAGTGTTTTTGCTCTTACGCTTGCTTCCACGGGGACGAGCGTGGCATTTAGCTACCTTGGAAGGAGTTTTGACAACGCTTTGACAAGTAAGTGTGTCCAGATCTATCAGATTTCTTTAAACTTTTCTCCAGGTAAGAATCGAGAGGAGTTTGTCAAGCAGCTGATCTATTATTTGGGGCTTATGGTCGCAGCACTTCCAGTAAGTCGTTTGAATGTTTGTGCCTTTTTCAGCGTGTAGTTAACTCGCTTGTCTTCGAGGTTTATGTAATCCGCGGATACGCACGAGACACTCTTGCTCTTCGATGGCGATCTTGGATGACGAAACGCTACATGGCTCAGTATTTTTCTCAGAGATCCTACTATAACATTCAATCTCTGGCACTCATAGACAATCCAGATCAGAGAGTTGTGGACGATATCGGCTCGTTCACTCGCACGGCACTTATATTTACCATGACTTTGTTCCATTCCATCACCGATCTGGCGTCTTTCAGCGGAATTCTATACAGGATTTATCCACCACTGTTTGGTGTCTTGCTTGTTTACTCCATTGGTGGCACTGGAATTAGTTTCCTACTTGGAAAGGTATGATTTTCATCTTTTTGTTTTCAGCGAGTTCGTTCTGTTTCCTTGCAGGATCTCATGAACTTGAATTTCGTCCAAGAAAAGAGTGAGGCAGATTTTCGATTTGGATTGGTAAGAGTTCGAGAAAATGCAGAGTCCATCGCGTTTTACGGGGGAGAAATGGACGAGCTTCACTTGCTGCTGGAACGTTTTAAACAAGTTTTTTCCAACTATAGTGTAAGTTTATTTTTCTGGTTTTCCATTTAATTTTTTAAAAAGTGCTGCATTGTCTTTGAAGAAACTACTCATAGCTTCACGCAACTTGAGTTTTTTCCAAGTTTTCTATAGCAACTTGATCCGAATACTGCCCGCTGCCGTGGTGGCTCCGTTCTACTTTTCTGGAAAAGTCGACTTTGGGATCGTCAGTCAGTCTTTCTATGCTTTCAGCTCCGTTCTCCGCGACCTTTCCTTGGTCGTACAAGCGTTCCAATCGCTTAGTTCCTTCTCCGCAGTTGTCGATCGCCTGGGTATACTCTTTTCTTCGTTTGCTTGATTCTCTTCGAACTAAATTTACATGCACAGGTGAATTCAGTGACATATTGGATAAAAAAGGCGTAGTGAATACTTTGGAGCTGAGCACCATCAAATCGATCGAGACCACGGAGAGCGACGTTCTTATAGAAGTGTCGACCTTGACTCTCTTGTCTCCTCAACACACTCTGACTCTAGTCGAGGGGCTCTCTTTCAGGATGATCACTGGACAAAATTTCCTAGTATGTGAATTCTTATATTTTCTACTTTGTTATCAGATCACTAACACGGCTTTAAAACCGACCAGATAACTGGCCCCAGTGGAAGTGGCAAGACATCGTTCTTGAGAGCTATCGCAGGACTTTGGAACTCCGGGGGAGGAACCATAGCAAGAAACTCTACCATGGATATATTCTTCGTGCCTCAAAAGCCGTACATGACTCTTGGAACGCTCCGGCAACAAATTCTATATCCAACTTGGAGCAAAGACGGGGAGAAAAAACACGATCAAGGTAGCGGGTCTTTTACACGTGAATCTATCACAAGTGTGCTCTCATGATCCAGAATCCAAGCACAGCGATGCCGACTTGATGGAAGTCTTGCGTAGAGTGAAGCTTGAACAGCTCCTGGAACGCTCGTTCCACTTGGACGCGAATGCCGACTGGTCCAGTGTCTTGTCACTGGGAGAGCAACAGCGCCTGGCTTTTGCTCGATTGCTTCTATCAAAACCAAAGCTTGCGCTCCTGGATGAAGCAACCAGTGCCATAGACGAAGCAACTGAGGTAAAAGCTTGTCTCTTTGGTTCTCTTCTAAGATCTAGTCACTCTATGCAGGCTTACTTGTATCGACTTCTCCTAGAATCAGGAACTTGTGTGATGAGCGTTGGGCATCGCAGCACGCTTCGCGAATTCCACACACACTTGCTCTTCTTTTCCCCGCAAATCTCCGGGACGAGTATCTCGGAGTGGTCATTACAAGACCTTCCTCAAAGAACCAACTTTTAGTAGCAGTAGTTCTTCGTCCATTGAAGTGAGACTGGCCTTTGGGAATGCGAGCAAGCAAGCGCTTTGCAGTCTTCTACGTTCTTGCAAGAGTGTGGCGGAGCTCCAGCAGCTCCATGCAACGATCTGGGATGGGCAGGAGACCCTGCTCGGGAACGTCTTGGTTGAGATGTATGGCAAGTTTGGAGCTGTGGACGAAGCGGGTGCGGCGTTTGATAGCATCCAGCGTCCAAACGTCTTCTCGTGGAACAACATCGTCACGGTATATACACAGAACGGTTTTTTGGAGCGAGCGCACAGCGAGTTCGACGCCATGACCGAGAGGAACTCCGTGTCCTGGAACATAATGGTGACGGGCTATGCCCAAACTGGGTATCTCACACAAGCTGAGGCTTTGCTCGAGAAAATGCCACAGTATGGAGTGGTTTCGCTCAGTGCTATGGTTGTCGGCTTTTCCAGGAGTGGCCAAACCGACCAAGCAGAGGCTACTTTCGAGAGAATTATTCAGCGTAATATCATAACTTGGACTGGGTTTCTAACTGGATATGCCCAGTGCGGGTATATCCATGAAGCTTACGGGATTTTTAAGAGAATGCCAGCGTGGAACGTTGTCTCATGGACTGCTATGATCGACTTGCTGGGTCAGATGGGTCAGCTCGAGAACGCGAAGACTCTTTTTGATCGGGTTCCAGAGCTCAATGCTGTGTCTTGGACGGCCATGGTTGCTGCTTATGCCGCGAATGGGCATATCCGAGAGTGTCGAGATTTGTTTGATGATATGCCCGAGCGCGGTATAGTAACTTGGAACGCCATGCTTGCTGGATTTGGGTCGAGTTTGCAAGCGGGAGAAGCGAGGAGAGTTTTTGGAAGAATGCCTTGGCACAACTTGGTCTCGTGGAATACCATGCTTGCTTTGGTTGCTAGGAACGCTGGAAGCCTGGAAGGATTGGATATCTTCCATGGAATGCCTGCGAGGAACTGTAAATCGTGGAACCTTGTAGTCCATTGCCATGCCGCGAATGGAGATATGGGGGACGCCGGCAAGCTTGTGTATAGAATGCCGCAGCACAGTGTAGTGACTTGGACTTCCATGGTCGTTGGATATTCCTGCAAGGGAAGAGTTGACGAGGCGATTTCCTTGTTTGACTGGATTCCAGAACGGAATGTTGTGACCTGGACGGGCTTGCTTGCCGGATATGCCCAAGTAAGTGATGTGGGTGAAGTGTTTCGCAGAATGCCGGCCCATAACGTGGTGTCATCGACGGCTGTGATTGATGCCTACGGCCAGAATGGCCACCTGGTGGCGGCCAAGGAGCTGTTTGACCGGCTCCCGGAAGCCAACGAGTTGACTTTGATAGCCATGCTGGGGGCATATGCTGCCAAGGGATGCGCATCCGAGTCCAAGAGGCTGTTTGACTCTTCGCCATCGCAGAGCGTGCTTACGTGGAATACAATGGTGTCCACGTACGGAAATAGCCTCGAGCTCTGTGCCGCAATGGCCATGTTTGAGAAGATGCCCAAGCACAACACTGTGTCGTGGAACGCAATCGTTACGGCAAATGCCAGGAATGGGCATTTGGGGGAAGCTAGGATGATTTTTGACACGATGCCATATAGGAGCTCAAGGTCGTGGAGCGTGATGATCGATTCATATGCGCTGAGTGGCCAGTGTTTTGAGGCAGTCGAGATGCTTACACTCGTGATGTGGGAGGGTTTTGTGCCAGATGAGAGTGTATTTACAGGTGTTCTTGCTGCCTGCAGCCACCAAGGCTTGCTCGAACTCGGTATAAGGCTGTTTTCGTTGATGGTGAGAGATTACTCCATTGCTCCAGCACTAGTACACTTCAAGTGCCTAATTGCATTGCTGACTCGAGCTGGGCAACTTGATAGTGCAGAGCAGCTTCTCAATGAAATGCCCTACCATCCAGATGAAGTTGCATGGGTGACACTCCTTGCCGGCTGTAGCTCACACTTTGATGTGGGACGAGCGTCCTATGCCACTTGCAATTCTAGTGCTCTGCACGTGTTGCTAGGAAATGTGTACGATCAGCAAACATTTCAAATGAGTTTCTAATCTTTTAAATCTTGCGTCCCTCCATAAGGCGGAATAAGGATGAACAGTTTTTTTTGGCCATGATCCACCTGATCCTCGCCAGATGATTCTTGGCGAACCTGAGCCGATTCAGCACTCCACGGACGAGCGTGGCATCGGTGGAGGCTCGTGCTGGCCGCTACAATCAAGGGTAAGCATCCTCAATCTGCAGAATTTGCAACTCCAGCACCAGAAATATTATGTCCAAAATCATTTTTGGACACATGTACAATAAACATCTTGCCATTTGTATTGCAATTGCTTCTTCATCCTTTTAATCTTTCATTTATGTTCTTCTCCCAAAAGATGAATTTTCTCATATGATCAAATATGATTACTAATTAGGGTGAAAATTTATTTGATAATAAGTCAATGTCATAAAGGAAAATGCTCATTGTAAAAAAAAATTTTCATTAGAACACTTAAACACTCTATTACAAATTAATTTGTGTATGTTCCAGTTTGGATCAATTGATCACAAATATACAACACTATCAAGCATGAAATATGCAAATCTACTTTTGCTTTCTAATATCATTCATTTAACTTGGAAATCATCAGCACCCTAGTAACATTTGAAAAGGCATATTCTCCCAACACCATCATCCCTTTCTCCTCTATTACAATTACCCATTTAGTGAAAGATGTTCATCTCCATTTTTCACAGTAGTAGTGCTGCAATGTGTGCCATGCCTTGAAAGCAATAGGAGAATCCTTGACCTTCCTCCCATGGAACTCTCTTGATCAACTTGCATTAAAGCTCTTTTAGCTTTATACAAGCTCAGCACCTTTAATTCTTGTTTCTGGAAACATGTGTCCAAACTGGTACAAAAGTTCCTCGCAAGGAAGCTTCTTTGAAATGGCAAAGGCGGCTTGTATGAAGGATAAGCAGGAGAAGCAGGAGAATTGGTAAAATGGGGCTTGATCCAAAGGATGGGGGGTTTCCCATGGTTCAGGATTTGGTTGAGTCTGGCATTGATGAAGTGCCTCAGCGATTTGTGAAGCCAGCGGAAGAGCGGTCATTCTCTGCAGCAAGGACGGAAGATGATGAGGTTCCAGTTATTCACGTAGCAGAGCTTGACACAGCTGAAGGCATCGCTAAGCTCGACAGCGCTTGCCGAGATTGGGGATTTTTCCAGGTGAGATCTGCTCAAAAATCCATGACTAACATCTGGTTCAGCTGATTGGACATGGCATCCCTCCGGAGTTGCTTAAACAGGTGAGGAAGACTGTGAGGGACTTTTTCCGGTTGCCCCGGGAGCAGAGGGAAGCATATGCTATTCGCTCTGATGCACCATCTCTAGCCAGCCAGGAAGGATACGGAAGATTCTTCGTTCCTTCGGAGGAGACTGTGCTCGACTGGGGCGATTCTGTTTATCATTTTCTTCCTCCCATAAGGAATTGGCCAAGAAATCCTCCAGAGTACAGGTAACATTTTTGAGAACTTTCAGCGTCGTTCTGAATTCCACTCTACAGGAAAGTCGTGGAAGAGTACGGCCAGGAGATACGGCCTCTGGCAATCAAACTGCTACAATGCATGGCAGAGGCATTGGGGCAACGTGCCAGTTTTTTCTCTGAAGCTTTCGGTCCTAGTCCTCATTATGCGATCAGGCTGAACTATTATCCGCCTTGTCCACAGCCAGAGCTTGTGATTGGCCTCAGCCCTCACTCCGATCTCGTGGGTCTTACCGTTTTGCTCCAAGATGAGGTGGAAGGCCTGCAGGTTAAGAAAGGCGGGCAGTGGAGGAGCGTCAGGTCCATCCCAGACGCGTTTGTGGTGAATGTTGGAGACACGGTTGAGGTGAGTGCATGAGGATTCTCAGCTTTGGTTCATAGTTAAAGCTATGGTGCATGGTTTTTGTTGCGTCCCAGATACTAACGGATGGAGCTTACAAGTGGAGCACAGAGCTGTCGTCAATAAGGAATGCTCTCGGATCTCCATTGCAACAATTTACGGTCCTGGCCGCGACAGGAAGTTAAAGCCAATTACCTCGGAAGAAATGCCACCTTTGTACAAGGAAGTCTCTATGGCAGAGCTCCTCGAAGCGTTCGTCAATGGAAAACTGAATGGTAAGGGGCATCTCCAGTTTGTCAGAATAGGATGAGGAAGTATTATGACAAAAATAAAATAATGTGACAATACAGTAAATTATATAAAGATATATATATGTATTGAATGTTTGGAAAGCTATTTTACTTGTATAAAAGAACAATGCCCTTTAAAGTGTCAAAAATACATGATATGCATGAGTCTGAATTATTTTTATTTTCATTCATTCATTAATTGTTTATAAAGTTTGTGTTGCCCTCTAAGAAGCATGAAACTGATACATTATAATATGCTTGTACGTTTTATGCCTTCAGCTATCAGTACACCTCTCAAGGAGAGTGGACTCACAAATTGATATTTTAAAGGATTTTTTTTTAATGCATGAGCATGCATTGATGCCTATACATGGCAAAGTCTAAGTAATACTGTGTATGCAATTTTTTTGCATTATATAAATTTCAACTCTATATCAATTTTTTTGACACATTAGGTTCAAAATTAGGGTTTATAGGCATGATGTTTGCTAGTGGGCAAGCTAGATTTTTTAGTGCATTTTGGATACCACATATTAAGCTCGTGTTTAAAGCTATTTCCTTGGTGAAGGTAATGAAAAACATTTTATGCAACAAAACATTATAATGTTAAAATCTTTAATGCATGATTAAGATTGCAAAAAATCCATTTGAGAACAAACAGTATAAAAAAGCATTAAAACTATTTCAAACCATGCAATCCAAGGGCTATATGCCAAATTTTTGAAGATATGTGACTGCTCTTAAGGCATGCTCAAGTTTTAAGTGCTAGAGAAGAAAGCAAAAAGATGGATGGAGGTTTTGTGAAATTGGTGGCATTGAAGTAAGGCATGGCTTTGTACTGCTAGGCAACAAAAGTAGTAACGGGGACTTAAAGCTTGTAGCAGCATTAGGGCCTAATAGCTAGGACAAAGAGATGATGTGGAAATTTGCTACTGTGGACTAGAGAACAACCAAGTCACAGTGATGTGTTTAGTTGACTTCTACTACAAATTTAGAAATGTGGTCTCAACTCAACAGGTTTTTAACTCAATGCCATTTAAAGATCTTGTGGCCCAGATGGCACTTATAGTTGGACTCGATCACCAAGGAGATGCTGCCTCCATGTTTGAAAACTTTAATAGCATATAAGATCCTAGCATTCATCTTGATAGCTTTATATTCTTCTCGATCATCAATGTTTGTAATCATGTGGGGTTTGTGAAACAAGGAAAGGAGTGCTTCTATGCAATAGAGATGAAGTATGAGATCTGTCCTACGCATGAACACTATTATGGAATGATTGATCTCTTGGGATAAGTAAATCACTTGGATGAGACAATGATGGTGTATGAGTAAGTTGGAAAGATTGCATACAATGCTTTAGTGAAGATCAATAAGAGGAACAAAGTTGCATATACACTTATAACTAATCTATATAAAAACTAACATTTCCATGCTTGCTAAAGGAACAAAAGTTGGCAGTTGTGACCAAGAAAGCATTAATAGGCATTCCATTGTAATATATAATGCTGTGACAAAATGAGAAGCTCTCATTCAATACCTCAATTATGGTGATAGTGCTTCTTGTCCCACTACTCCACATATCACTCATGGATTTCATCTTTACATGACATTATAAAAGTAAAAGAAGAGTTCTAGAATATTTATTTCACATAATATTGCATACTTGCTTGTGTGAAATTTATATTATATAATTGTTTGTGTAAAACCTTCACTAGATTTGTGGTGACATCATGTTATCTTGGATGACATGGCATCAGTCTTATGTGGCAGTTTAAAGTGTCATGCCTCATACATCTATGATATACCTTATGACAAAAATATTATACACATAATCACATTTTGTTTATATAACAATCAAAAGTGATTGTGTGCATAATATTTTTGTATGCAACTCAAAACAAAAAAATAAATTCTCAGATGTGTAAATATATAATGCTCTCACAAACAATCATATATTTGTTGCCACGCTATGGCTGGGCACCAAATTAAATTTTGATATTTACAAAAACACAAATAATATTGTGTTTGTATGTAAGATGTTGTGAAAGTAAGCTTGAATCAGACACAATGGTTGAAACTGTATGAGCTGCTTAAACTTGAGCATTTGATCACAAAACGAGATCCATGCTGGTCGCTAGTGCCCAACATCACCAATGATCTTGGATAGAATCTATTCACTTCCGTTGCACCTCTGGCTAGCGAGACCTTGACTTTTTATATCGATCCATGAGGATCATGCCAAACGTCTTCCACTGTGCCGCACTTGTGAGATGAGGATTTATCACTGACGTGATCAAAGATGATGTATACCTGTCGAGTAAAGCTTGAGAGATTGCTCCAAGAAATGCAGCGATGTTCTCTGAATGAACCTCTTGGTGCATGTACAATCCATAGAGACAAACACATTGCCAAACAGCTCGGCACTAGTCAGCATATACATCCATTTGTGCCAATCTTTAAGCTCATCCAAAAGGGAATGAATTGCTAGCAAGTATCGTATATATTGCTTGGTTTCCTGGGTCCAAACGAAGGACCTCCGTAGCTGCCCAGCTTCCATGGTCGCCATCACAGTGGAGCTTGGAGGCTCCAAGAACACACGACCACTCCAAGATCCTGGGAACGAACGGCATGCTACTCAAGAGTTCTTGTGCCTCGCGCAAATGACCAGCCCGGCCAAGTGCGTCAACCATGCAAGAATAGTGCTGCTCGGTGTGCTCCACACCATAGTCGGCTACCATGGAAGTAAAATGCGACCGGGCATCGTAGAGTTTTCCCCGCCGCGCGCACGTAGCGAGCACTAGGACGAAGCAAATCCCATCCGCAAGCTCGGCCGCCACCTTCAATTTAGAAAAGATATCCTGTACGCGTTCGAGGTGGCCGACGCTTGCGTAAGAGTGTAACACAACCGTCCAAGAGATGGTGTCACGCTCAGGCATTGAGTGAAAGAAGAGCTCGGTCGATCCTGGGAGGCCTCTTTGTGGGTAGCAATTGAGCATGGTGTTCCATGTCACGAGATCTCGCTCGACCATGTCACGAAAGAAGAATTTCTTTGCAAGCGGCTGGCGGCAGGCTTGGATGTGAGCTGCGAGCATGTAGGTGCATGATCCAGCATCTCGCTCAGGCATCTCATTAAAAACTTTGATGGTACTAGCATAATCGCTAATTCTCATGTAGCCACCAAGAAGAGCTTTCCACGACACTAAGTCTTTTACAGGCATTTGAACGAATGTGCATGTTGCAAGCTCAATATGCCCGGCTAAGGCATATGCTGCAAGAACGATATTCCATGACACTAAGTCCAAGCGAGAAATAGTTTCTAGAAACAAAAGAGCGTCCCCTAAGCTTTTATATCGCGTATACGAGTCAAGCATAATGTTACACGAGACGATATTACGCACAAGCATCCTATCGTACAGGTTTTTCATCTCAAAAAATCGCCCAGACACGGCATACGCAGTAAGCATTGCGTTTGCTGATACTGTATCGTGTTTTGGCATCGATTCAAACGTTTTCAACGACTGATGAAAATTCCCAGCCTCAACGAACATTGAAAGAAGAGCCGTCCAGGAGACAATACTCTGCTGCAGCATGATACCAAACACTGTTTCCGCTTTATCAAATTGCCTGTTAGAGGCATATGCTGTGAGCAATGTTGTGTACGACACAAGATCTCTCTCAGGCATCAAACAAAACAAATCTATAGACTCCTCTAAGAGGTGTCGGCTGACCAAAAATGTTAGGTAAACGTTCATGGTGATTAAGTCCCTCTCCGGCATTGTCTCATACGCTCTTTTTGCCTGAGAAACACCCCCAACACGGGCATATGTACTAAGCATGCTGTTCCAAGTGAAAAGATCTCTTTCCGGGATTTCTTCGAACGCAAGAGTGGCTTGCTCTAAGAGACCTCGGAGGGAATACGCAGCTAGCAGGGTGTTCCACGTAGCAAGGTTTCTTTGTGGCATGGAATGAAAGATCTCTTCGGCCTCTGCGAGGTGTCCCTTTTGAGAATACGAGCCAAGGATACAATTCCAGGAGATGAGGTTCTTGAACGGCATCTGGTTGAAGAATTTCCTGGCATCGTCCACGTATCCATTCTTCTCGTAAGCTGCAAGAAGGGCATTCCAAGAAACTGGGCTCCATGCGGGCATAGAATCGAATGCGTACTTTGCCTCCTCGAGGCATCCTCTGCGAGCGCAAGAAGAAAGGAGTACGTTCCACTCGACGAGCGTTCTACGTTGTGAATCCATTCAAATGTGGACCGTTGACTGACCAGCTTTAAATGTCGACCATTGGATTGGCGCCAAAATTCGCAAGCTTGCCGATGTAAGCCACAACCATTGAGCAGTGCCGACCACGCATTCACGCCAGGCTTGCAAGGCATGGCTTGGAATAATCTTTGGGCTTCTTCCAGCCGCCCAGAAGATCGATCACGCAGTGGTAATGCAAAGGGCTAAAGATCTCACTGTTGGAGAGATCATCAAACTTTCTTGCTCCATGAACATCTTTATACCAGTTGACTTTTGGATTCTTGGGAGTAACTCCAATTGTTTTTTCTATTGGGTACGACAATAGAGTGACATCAGAAAAAACTTAATAAAGTTGTGAGTACTTAATAGCAAGTTCCTCCAAGTTTATGAGGCAGATCGATGGGAGAACATCCATTGCAGCTATTTGTCCCGTGCAGGACATTGGAACTCCGGGCGAGGAACCATAGCAAGAAACTCTATCATGGATATATTCTTCGTACATGACTCTTGGAACACTCCAGAAACAATTGCTATATCCAACTTGGAGCAAAGACGGGGAGAAAAAACACGATCAAGGTAGCGAGAATTTTTGTTCTTTTACACGTGAATCTATCACAAGTGTGCTCTCATGATCCAGAATCCAAGCACACTTGGTGGAAGTCTTGCGTAGAGTGAAGCTTGAACAGATCCTGGAACGCTCGATTCACTTGGACGCGAATGCCGACTGGTCCAGTGTCTTGTCACTGGGAGGGAGAGCAACAGCGCCTGGCTTTTGCTCGATTGCTTCTATCAAAACCAAAGCTTGCGCTCCTGGGTGAAGCAACCAGTGCCATAGACGAAGCAACTGAGGTAAAAGCTTGTCTCTTTGGTTCTCTTCTAAGATCTAGTCACTCTACGCAGGCTTACTTGTATCGACTTCTCTTAGAATCCGGAACTTGCGTGATGAGCGTTGGGCATCGCAGCACGCTTCGCGAATTCCACACGCACTTGCTCTTCTTTTCCCCGCGAATCTCCGGGACGAGTATCTTGGAGTGGTCATTACAAGACCTTCCTCAAAGAACCAACAGTAGTTCTTCGTCCATTGAAGTGAATAAGTGGAAGACTGGCGTTTGTAAATGCGAGCAAGCAAGCGCTTTGCAGCCTTTTACGTTTTGGCAAGAGTGTGGCGGAGCTCCAGCAGCTCCATGCCACAATCTGGGATGGGCAGGAGACCCCCCTGGGATGTATGGCAAGTTTGGAGCTGACAAGAGGCTGCGGTGTTTGATAGCATTCAGCGTCCAAACGTTTTCTCGTGGAACAACATCGTCACGGTGTTTGCACACAACGGGTGTTTGGAGCGAGCGCACAGCGAGTTCTGCCCGAGAGGAACTGCGTGTCCTGGAACATAATGGTGACGGGCTATGCTCAGACTGGGTATCTCACGCAGACTGAGGCTATGCTCGAGAAAATGCCACAGCATGAAATGGTTTTGCTCAGTGCTTTGATCGTGGGCTTTTCCAGGAATGGCCAAACCGACCAAGCAGAGGCTACTTTCGAGACAATCGTCCAGCGGAATATCATAACTTGGACTGGGTTTCTAACTGGATATGCCCAGTCCAGGTATATTCGTGAAGCTTACGGGTATTTTTGAGACAATTTCAGCGTGGAACGTTCTCTCGTGGACTGGTATGATCGGCTCGCTGGGTCAGATGGGTCAGCTCGAGAACGCGAAGATTCTTTTTGATCGGGTTCTAGAGCTCAATGCTGTGTCTTGGACGGCCGTGGTTGCTGCTTATGCCGAGAATGGGCATATGCGAGAGTGTCGAGATTTGTTTGAGCGCGGTATAGTAACTTGGAACGCCATGCTTGCTGGATTTGGGTCGAGTTTGCAAGCGGGAGAAGCGAGGAGAGTTTTTGGAAGAATGCCTTGTGACAACTTGGTCTCGTGGAATACCATGCTTGCTTTGGTTGCTAGGAACGATGGAAGCCTTGGATACCTTCCATGGAATGCCTGCGAGGAACTATAAATCGTGGAACCTTGTCGTCCATTGCCATGCCGCGAATGGAGATTTTGGGGACGCCGGCAAGCTTGTGTATAGAATGCCGCAGCTCAGTGTAGTGACTTGGACTTGCATGGTCGTTGGATATTCCTGCAAGGGAAGAGTTGACGAGGCGTTTTCCTTGTTTGACTGGATTCCAGAACGGAATGTTGTGACCTGGACGGGCTTGCTTGCCGGATATGCCCAAGTAAGTGATGTGGGTGAAGTGTTTCGCAGAATGCCGGCCCATAACGTGGTGTCATCGACGGCTGTGATTGATGCCTACGGCCACCTGGTGGCGGCCAAGGAGCTATTTGACTGGCTCCCGGAAGCCAACGAGTTGACTCTGATAGCCATGCTGGGAGCATATGCTGCAAAGGGCTGCGCATCCGAGTCCAAGATGCTTTCTGACTCCTCGCCATCGCACAGCGTGCTTACGTGGAATACAATGGTGTCCACGTACGGAGCTAGCCTTGAGCTCTGTGCCGCAATGGCCATGTTTGAGAAGATGCCCAAGCACAACACTGTGTCGTGGAACGCAATCGTTACGGCAAATGCCAGGAATGGGCATTTGAGGGGAGCTAGGATGATGTTTGACACGATACCATATAGGAGCTCAAGGTCGTGGAGCGTGATGATCGATTCATTTGCGCTGAGTGGCCAGTGTTTTGAGGCAGTCGAGATGCTTACACTCATGATGTGGGAGGGTTTTGTGCCAGATGAGAGTGTATTTACAGGTGTTCTTGCTGCCTGCAGCCACCAAGGCTTGCTCGAACTCGGTGTAAGGCTGTTTTCGTTGATGGTGAGAGATTACTCCATTGCTCCAGCACTAGTACACTTCAAGTGCCTAATTGCATTGCTGACTCGAGCTGGGCAACTTGATAGTGCAGAGCAGCTTGTCAATGAAACGCCCTACCATCCAGATGAAGTTGCATGGGTGACACTCCTTGCCGGCTGTAGCTCACACTTTCACGTGGGACGAGCGTCCTATGGCACTTGCAATTCTGGTGCTCTGTAGGAAGTGTGTACGATCAGCAAACATGAGTTTCTAAACCTTTAAATCTTGCGTCCCTCCGTAAGGTGGAATAAGGATGAACAGTTTTTTTGGCCTTGATGACCTTTCTGTTCCCTGATCCTCGCCAGATGATTCTTGGCGAACCTGAGCCGAGTCAGCACTCCACGGACGAGCGTGGCATCGGTGGAGGCTCGTGCTGGGCGCTACAATCAAGGGTAAGCATCCTCGATCTGCAGAATCCGCAACTCCAGCACCAGAAATATTAAACAGGAGTGTCGAAAATCATTTTTGGACGCGTGTACATAAACATCTTGCCATTTGTATTGCAATTGCTTCTTCATCCTTTTAATCTTTGGTGCCTTCTTCATTCATGTTCTTTTCCCAAAAGATATTTTTTCACAGTAGTAGTGCTGCAACGTGTGCCATGCCTCAAAAGCAGTAGGAGAATCCTTGACCTTTAAGATGTCCTCACATGGAACTCTCTTGATCAACTTGTATTAAAGCTATACAAGCTCAGCACCTTTAAGTCTTATTTTTGGAAACATGTGTCCAAATTGGTATAAAAGTTGTACGCAAGGAAGCTTCTTTGCAATGGCAAAGGCGGCTTGTATGAAGGATAAGCAGGAGAAGCAGGAGAATTGGTAAAATGGGGCTTGATCCAAAGGATGGGGGGCTTCCCATGGTTCAGGATTTGGTTGAGTCTGGCATTGATGAAGTGCCTCAGCGATTTGTGAAGCCAGCGGAAGAGCGGTCATTCTCTGCAGCAAGGACGGAAGATGATGAGGTTCCAGTTATTCACGTAGCAGAGCTTGACACAGCTGAAGGCATCGCTAAGCTCAACAGCGCTTGCCGAGATTGGGGATTTTTCCAGGTGAGATCTGGTCAATAATCCATGACTAACCTCTGGTTCAGCTGATTGGACATGGCATCCCTCCGGAGTTGCTTAAACAGGTGAGGAAGACAGTGAGGGACTTTTTCCGGTTGCCCCGGGAGCAGAGGGAAGCATATGCTATTCGCTCTGATGCACCATCTCTAGCCAGCCAGGAAGGATACGGAAGATTTTTCGTTCCTTCGAAGGAGACTGTGCTCGACTGGGACGATCTTGTTTATCATTTTCTTCCTCCCATAAGGAATTGGCCAAGCAATCCTCCAGAGTACAGGTAACATTTTTTTTTGAAAACTTTCATCGTCGTTCTGAACTCCACTCTACAGGAAAGTCGTGGAAGAGTACGGCCAGGAGATACGGCCTCTGGCAATCAAACTGCTACAATGCATGGCAGAGGCATTGGGGCAACGTGCTAGTTTCTTCTCTGAAGCTTTCGGTCCTAGTCCTCATTATGCGATCAGGCTGAACTATTATCCGCCTTGTCCACAGCCAGAGCTTGTGATTGGAATCAGCCCTCACTCTGATCTCGTGGGTCTTACCGTTTTGCTCCAAGATGAGGTGGAAGGCCTGCAGGTTAAGAAAGACGGGCAGTGGAGGAGCGTCAGGTCCATCCCAGACGCGTTTGTGGTGAATGTTGGAGACACGATTGAGGTGAGTGAATGAGGATTCTCGGCTTTGGTTCATAGTTAAAGCTATGGTGCATGGTTTTTGTCGCGTCCCAGATACTAACAAATGGAGCTTACAAGAGCGTGGAGCACAGAGCTGTCGTCAATAAGGAATGCTCTCGGATCTCCATTGCAACAATTTACGGTCCTGGCCGCGACAGGAAATTAAAGCCAATTACCTCGGAAGAAATGCCACCTTTGTACAAGGAGATCTCTATGGCAGAGCTCCTCGAAGCGTTCCTCAGTGGGGAACTGAATGGTAAGGGGCATCTCCAGTTTGTCAGAATAGTATGAGGGTCCAAGTATTATGACAAAAATAAAATATTGTGACAATATATGTCTTTAATATAGTAAATGATATATATATATATATGAATTGAATGTTTGGAAAGCTATTTTACTTCTAAGTGAAAATTACCTAAGAAGAATGCCCTTTGAGCCCCTTAAAGCTCTTTTCTAGGGCTACTGTCAAACTCCACATAGGGTTTAGGATTTAGGGTTTAGGGTTTAGGTGCGTTTATAGTAACTCAATCTATTTATGTCTTAAATTATGTAATAGAAATCCTGCAGTTTAGGTTTAGGGTTTTAGGTTTAGGGTATAAACATTTAATCCAGATCAGTGCATATCATGAAACTTTCACATTGAATCGACTCCATTGGTTGTTGGTCCTAATTGTGGCAACTGGATCCAAAAATTCTCTTTTCCAGATCATCCTCAAAGCAAGACACCATATATAGTCTTCTAAAGAGAATCTAGAAAGCTAGGTTTTTCAAGTCCCAACTGCTCCAAGTCACCCTTGACATCCAACTCTACCAATCCTTGACCGTTACTATCTTCATCATGTGTCAAGGCAAACAAAATCACATAAATCTTGGCAAAAAGCTCCATTTCTAAAGATTTTGCAACTGTCCATCCACGGATTGCACAACTTAAAGTAGGTTTAAAGTTGTCTCACATTACTCATTCTCACATGGATTTTTTGCATTCTTATTCATTAATTGAAGATTTTGTCATTATAATGTTTTGTTGCATAAAGTGTTTTTCATTACCTTCACCAAGAAAACAACCCTAAGCACATAGTAATGGCAAATTTAGCCTGTGGTATCCAAAATATGTTAAAAACTCTAGCTTTCCCAGAAAACATCAAGTCCATAAAACTTTGCTGATGTGTCAAAAATGTTGATATGGAGTTGAAATTTACACTAAAAAAATTACATACAAGCATCAATGCATGCTCATGCATAAGAAAAAAATTATCTTTAAAATATTATTTTGTGAGTCTACTCAAGATACACCTGCCTCATTGAGAGGTGTACCTCCCCTTAAAACTGCAATCACAAATTAGCTAAAGGCATAAGATGTATACAAATAAAAAAAACAACATATGATAATGTATCTATTTCATGCTTTTTCTTGGGCAACACAAAAACTATCAATTTTATTAAGATATGGGATTGTTTTTAAGATGTGCTTAAGTCTTGGTGCTAGAGAAAAAAGTAGGGAGATGGATGGAGGTTTCATGAAATTGATGGCACTAAAGCAAGGCATAGCTTTGTACTACTAAACAACAAAAGTAGTAATGGGAGCTCAAAACTTGTAGCTGGAATGAAGAGATCATGCAAAGATTTGCCATTGTGGACTATAGAGCAATCAAGTCATAGTGACATGTTTAGTTGATTTCTATTGCAAACTTGAAAGCATAGTCTTGGCTCAACAGATTTTTAGCTTGATGCCCTTGAAAGATCTTGTGGCCTAGACAGCACTTATAATTGGACATAGTTGCCAAGGAAACATTGACTCCATGTTTGAAAACTTTAACAATATATGAGATTTTGGCCTTCATCTTGATAGCTTTACATTCCTCTTGATCATCAGTGTTTACAGCTATGTAAGGCTTGTGAAACAAGAAAAAAAGTGCTTACATGCAATAAAGATGAAGTATGAGATTTGTCCTAGGCATGAGCACTACTATGGAGTGATTGATTTTTTGGGATAAGTAAACCATTTGGATGAGGCCTAAGGCCTCATCCAAATGTCTATGCCTCTAGGGCTGAATTGTGTAACTTGGACTAGTATTCTAAGCACGTGTAAGAAGTGGAAAAATATGTAGATTGGGAAGATACTTTGGTGAAGATTGATAAAAGGAACAAAGTTGCATATACATTTATAGCTAATCTATATAAAAATTAAGATTTGCAGTTAGGTGACTAAATTTTCCATTTTACTTTAGTTACTTAATCACACCTCCAACCACTTGAAAGAGTCTCACTTATAACCTCTATAAGTCTTATTCCAGACTTAGGGATTTGCTAGCCCTGAGAACTTTTACACTTAGTCCAAATGCTCTATGTGTTTGATCCCATGACCGACACCCAAAGGTACCACCGACATATCAACCCATTATACTAAAGCCATGCTCATTCACCATTGTCACACCGGTGATCCAACATCACCTACATCACAGTCCTATCTCTCAAAGATTAGGCCATTTGTCTATGAGTGATCATCCCAAACCCAAGTTTAGACCACTAATTGATCATCAAGAAATTGTTGCTTCTTTTAAGCCTATTTCCTCTTCTTGTCAACCCTTACTTATAAAAATTGATAAACCAAATTCAGTCTCAAATGGATAATTTATATGTTATAGTACTATAATTAATGTATTATCTAATGTCGCGAATGTGACTTCGGGTATCGAAAGATACTTGTCGGCCAGTCCTTACGGGCACTCTTTCCTTACTGCCACGACGGCAGGAGGTCGGTACTGCTGGTCCCTTTTATGGTCTCCACTCAAGCTAGTTGAGAAACTGGTCATCGCATGTGCACTTGACCAGATGAGCATAAGGACGGAATTCCTACATGCTATTTGTCAAGAATACTTGACCTGGTTAGAGAAACTCATTCGCTGACTTGCACTTGCTAGTGTTGGGAACCCCCGTGATATTGAAACTAGTCCCTCAATATTCGCTAGATGATAGCTTATCGTGTTTGCCAAACACCCTCGCTATCATGCCTTTAGTGTTGGTCTCATTTCGGTCCCATATACTATTTATAGAAAGTGTCTAGATTTGCTCATTTGGCATATCTACAGAATGTAAAGATCGGCCTGAACACAATGGTGTTCGTCCCGTGTCTAGATTCGCAATCTAAGGCCATTCCATATTTAGTAAGTTTCGGACTTGTCCCAGAGACTAACTCCTGGTACTAAGGGAGGCTTGGGGTGAAAGCCCAAAGCGTGTGTCCCTCAAGGGGGGGGGGGGCTGTGGGGGGTTCCAAATGTATAGTAGGGATAGTGGTTAGAATGCATGTCCGACCACCTAAGACATTAGTTTGGCTCCCGCTGGGCTGTGTCGCTCCTTGTTCTGCGTCCGGCTTGGGTCTAAACCCAAGCTCCACGCTGCTCTAGTCGGTGGAGTACCCTCCTCCTCGCGTTAGGCCACCGGTATGCCAAAATTGTGCCAGACTCCGTCTGACACCATTTTGCGTGCAGGTGCTGGATACGGGGACCTGGTGCTCGTGGGATTGTACTGGACCCTCGTTTCGTAGCGCTACGAGCTTGGAGTTCGGCTCCAAATTCAGGTGCGCTACATCTAGCTAGGATAATATATGTATATACATATATATATTTATAAACCTTATACCATTCTCCCCTCAAGAAGATGAAAAAATGATGATAATAAGTCAGATGGAACATTTGGAACTTCTATTAGGTGATTATAAATTACCATAAGAATTTGAAGTTTTCACAAAACCATTAATAAAGTTGTTGATACAATTGCCAAATGCTCAAATTAACCTCAAAGCAATTGGACCAAAGCAAAAACTTTGAGAACCATTGTTCTATAAAATGTCATTGCAATAAGTTATATATCTCATATTTAAGTCTACTTGCCAATAATCCTTTTAGACCATTATTAACTCTAACTCACAACTATAAATAGAACCTATCTTTACATCTTCCTTTCAATCAACATCCAAGACCCATGTTAATTTAGATTTATGACCTTTTGCCTTATAAATTATAGAGCTAATTATTGAAATGATCATAGGAGGTATGAATAATCATGCAATGTACAAGATTGCAGCTGGTTATAGAGAGAGGTATTAATCCAAGTCAGACCATCTATGAGCTATAACTTATTCCCCCATAAGAACGGCTATGAGCATGTGAGCCTCGCAAGCACAGCTGAGCAATTGGCTGTGGCACAATACGAGTTTGAGGCCATGAAGAGTCATCAGGTAAAGCATCTTGGACAACTGTGTGGTTAGGAACACTAAATATAGGAGATTGGATTCATTTTATTTGTCCTTCACATCCTTTTTATCCCTTCCTTGAAGGAAAAAAAGTTCTAAAACACTGACTCTATTTATATTTGTTACATTTGTCCTCACTTTGCCATTTATGTTTGGCCTCACTCCACTATTACATCCATTCAATTTCATTATCTACTCATCCTCACTCCATTGTTAGAGCTAAATTCCTGTTTGTCCCTTCTACCCTTTCCTCCAAAGAAAAAAAGTTTGAAATATTAGGGTAAAAAAGAGAAAGCAAAAAAAAGGGGAATAAACATTGTGGAAAAAGAAAAAGTGAACAAAACATTGAAAAAGGAATTTTTAGCAATAGTTAAGGTAAAAATTGAGAGAAAAGAAGGAAATGTTCAAAGCCTAGAGAATAAAGGATTTGCTATGATAAAATACTTTATCTAGCATGAGATAAGTAAATTATATTGTTCAACCTTCTCAACACATAATTTAACACTTTGAGATAGAAAAATCAATACAAAAATCCACACTCTCAAGGAGTACATAAACCTTTTAGCAATAATAATAAAACAAAAGCTCTTAACATCGCTCACAACTAAGGATACACACTTAACTTGAAATTCTGGCTAAAGTGATTCAACCTTTGGAATAGGAGAATATTTAATATTAGAATTGATTAAAGACTCCGCCAAAGAAACAAAAGCAAGATTCTCAACTTCATATACATGTTCAATATTTAGATTAGTATGAGAATTATAGAAAACACTCAACTCAATACTGGATTGGAAATGAAAATCATAAAAGTCAAAAGTGATTGATGTGCCAAAAAATATTATAGACAAGGAAGGAACACTAGGAACATAAAAAAGTAGCTTAGGCTGAGAAATCAAAAAAAGTTAAGAAAGAGTAAAAAGTAAAAAGAAATGATTAAATGGCAAATTAAAGGATTGATATCTATCTTGTGAAATCTCCAACTCATTTTCAAAGCTATCTTTAAAGTTGTCTTTGTAATAATCAAATTCTTTATCACAATTTAAAATCCATTCGAGCTCGTAAACATTGTCTTCCCATAAACTCGATCTTCAAATATTCTTTGAGAACTAGATTGCATCATCTATAACTCACTAATCAATGTCACAATCATATTTCACATTAACAGGAGATGGCAAAATGTCAAAAATAAAACAAGCTATATAATCACATTCTATAGAAGTTGAAGACCATAACACATCAAGGATGGGTGTAACATCAATATGATCACACCCCATAACATGAAAAACTCAATCCAATAGAGTAATATCAACAACCTACTCCTTGATCAATGACAACATAAGATGTTAAAAAAAGAGAATGCAATGAAGATAAGAAGAAAAAACAAATTTAAGCATAAGGACAATTAAAATTCTAGATCTTGACTTTATGGCCAACATAAGTCAAAGGGAAGTGACTTTGTGGTCAATATGGGTCAAAGGGAAATTCAAAAGTATATTTATGGTAAAGGCTAGCCTATCACAGTGAAGTAGTAGTGTAATGGAGTTTTTGAGGTAGATTGGGGGTGGTTAGGTGGTGAAGAACCTTAAGAGGAGGTGTTGTGTAGTCTAGGGAGATTAAACCTCTTATAAAATTAGATCTAAAAGAGAATGAAAAAATAAGAACAAAAAATATAATCTCAAACATTAGAGTAAAGCATTGCAAAAAACTTTATCCTTCAAGGACAAATTACAGTGCCTTGTAAACTCTTGAGTTTAGATTTCCCGGGAAGTCACCTAACTCAATACTATTCAAACCCAAGGACGCTTAATCCCAAATATCCCAAGACCATTAATCGATTGGAAAAGGGGGTGCATTCTTATTCATAGGTCCTTTCTCTCTATATTTGAACTTATGGATCGTCTCTTGAGTTGTTCTTTTTGGTTGCTTACAATCCACCATGCTCCCTGCAAATTCACACCTTCGTGAAAAAAAGCTGAGAGCCACAACTTTCCCGAGAGCCCTGCTTTCTTGACACCTTACCCCTTGGGTCGAGCCCAACGGGAGCAAACTAGACCAGCCAAATATCAATTAACATGTGGTGTAATTCCCTTAATCCAACCAACAAAATCAAACTTTAAACCACTTTGATACCAAATATAAACTTCTAAGTTTGGACTTCCCAACCCAGTATTATTCAAACCTAAGGACACTTAACCCCAAATATCCCAAGACCCTTAACCGATTGGAAAAAAAGGGTGCACTCTTATTCATGGGCTCTTTCCCTTTATATTTGAATCCTTATGTATCGTCTTTTGAGTTGTTCCCTTTGGTTGCTTACATGCTTCTTATCTCCATCAATGTGAACGCTCGGGATATAGGAATAAGTATATTAATTAAGGTTTATACTTTTATTTATATATAAGAATGGATAGACTAAATTTAGTTTTAAATGGATAGTTCATATGTTATAATACTATAATTAGTGTATTACTAGCCAGGATATACAAATATTTAATAAAGCATTTTTTTTTTAATTGTGAGTTTTAACTTAACAAAAAATACTTTGTGGTATGTGGAAAAGCCTTGGTGCTTCTCAGTGGTTGTTCCGGAGCTACATAAACATATGTTCTATAGAGCTGAACATGCTAAAATGTTTTCAGATCTTGACAAGAATGCAATGACTGGATCTTTGCACAAGGTTGAGCTTGGATCTTCATCTGCCATGCACTAAATTGTTGCAGCAATGTCTTCATAACCCACAACATGACATGAGCTTTGAGTGAATCTATATCAGTGACATTGTAACTCTTGAGGTAAGCATTGTGCTCAACAATGTTCCCCAAGATCTTTTCCCGAACAACTGTTGCATCCCCACACATATCCTTAAACTCATCAATCAGCACCTCCATTCTCCTTTCCCTTAGCACATTAGTCTCATGTATCAAGATGGACACCACAAACTCTCAAAAACAGCAAATAGATAGATAAAGGCAAGATCCACCAGAAGGTTCCTCTGACAGGAATGTCTGCCATGGTAGAAAACTAATAATGACATATGAGAAGCTTTGATTTGGTGGGTGCGACACTCAGCACAACTTTGCAAGTGAGGTGGAGACCACGAAAGACGGTCGAATGGCAGAGGCGATCTAAGAATATTCCTTACTCCATTCTCCTGCAATTAAGGTACTCATCATGCCTACATGGTAACTTTCCCTCTCTGATCTGGTTCCAGGAGCGAAACTTCGAAGATCGCTTTGTGAGAATGGAGGCGTTGGTCAATGAGTTTGAGGATATGTGTAGGAATGCAGCACTTGTTCAGGAAGAGATCTTGGGGGCCATTGTGGAGCACAATGCTTCTTGTGAGTACCTCAGGAGCTACAATGTGACTGATACAGATTCATTCAAAGCCCACATCCCCATTGTGGACTACGAAGACATTGCTGCAAGGATTCAACGTATGGCAGATGGAGGTCCAGGCTCTGTCCTGTGCAAAGATCCCGTCATTGTATTCATCTTGAGGTCTGAAAGCCTTTTCAGCATGTTTGATTGCTTAGCTCCATACAACATATGTTTTATGTAGCTCGGCAACAACAACTGATAAGCGCAAGGCTTTTCCACTTACCACAAAGTCCCGCAGCCTGAAAAACCATGCAGACAAGATTTCAGCGGGTTATAGAGAAAGGTATATCATGCTAAGCCAACAAAACCTCATAAACTCTTGTGTGTTTGAGCAGAGATTTTCCAGTCGGTTCCTTTCCAACAGCTTTGGCTTTCATGTATGCTCAACCTCATGGGACACTCTCCAAATCAGGCCTCCCAATCATGCCTGGTTCTAGCTTCTATTTCACAAGCCAGGTTTACAAAGAGAGGCCAAGCAGGAGCACAAGTACAGACGAGGTTATCTTTGGTCCTTGGTGGGAGTCAACGTACTGTCACTTGCTCTCTGGACTCATTTTACGCACGGAAGTGGATTATATTACTTCCTTCTTTGCTTATACTCTTGTCCACGCGTTCAACATGCTGGAGGCTGAATGGAGGAACCTCTGTTACGACATAAGAACTGGAAAACTGGACGAAAGAGTCAAAGACGTTAAATTGAGAGCAGCTGTTGTAGGGGTGCTGCGCGAAGATCCAGACTCAGCTGGCTCAATAGAGGAGGTCTGCAGCAGCAACGTGTCATGGGATCAAGGGATAGTTCTAAAGCTTTGGCCCAAAGCTAAGTACTTATTGACTGTGGTAACAGGTGATCTAGTTTTTTATTTCTCTATATATGTAATGTGTGGTTTTGCAGGTGGTATGAAACCTTACATTCCTGCTCTAAGGAGGTATGCAGGAGGTGTACATATTATGGGAAGGGCGTACATAGGTTCAGAAGGAGTCTATGGAATAAACATAGATCCCGCTACTGAACCAGAGAATGTTGTCTTCACACTTGTCCCTACAACATTATACATGGAGTTTCTTCGGCTCAGGGACAACAAGCTGGTGGACTCAAGTAACTTAGAAATCAGTGAGCAGTACGAACTGGTTATTACCACACATTCAGGTGAGCAGTCCTGCCTTGTTTCATTTCGCACCATGCAATCAACACTTTGCAGGTTTGTATCGGTACAAAGTGGGGGATGTGGTCAAAGTCGTCGCTTTCTTTCATGAGAGTCCACAAATGGCCTTTGAATATCGTCGCAGTGCGGTGCTAAGTGTAAGCCTGGACATGACCAGTGAACAAGAGCTCCAGAACGTGGTAAGAAGAACATGCATCGAGGCGAACCTGGAAATTGTGGATTTCACAAGTCACTCAAACCTGTCAGAGCAGCCTGGCCACTATGTCATTTACTGGGAGCTGAAAAACGAGCCAAACATTTACTCCAATCATGCGCTTCTAAATAGGTGTTGTAACGTTCTGGATCGGTCATTTACTTCTATTTTATACATCACGGGGAGAAGAACTGGTACAATCGGACCCCTGAAGCTTGTGACCGTGAAAAAAGGTTGTTTTGGAAGACTTCTGGAGCATGCAGTTAGAAATGGCTCTGCAGCTGGACAGTACAAGACTCCAAGGTGCATCAAGAGCCCAAAAGTGCTAGAGATTTTGGAAGGGGAAATTGTCACCACTTATAGAAGCTCGGAATACCTTCCTAAAGATCATATCTGAAATAACAATTCTCTGAGCCAATTGGCTAAAGGGGTGATCACTTTATCTTATTATCCTGACTTAATGCTTAATAATTGGGAATGAAATGATGATCTGTGATCATTGTCATTCATTGTAATGTTGATGGTTGAAATGGAAACCCAAACCAGGGTGGTCACTTTGGTCATTATGTTTATTAAACCTTGGTAAATATTCCTTCAAAATATTTTTACCCCATCATCCACAAGAATTGAACTAGGCTCAAATACCAATGTTAAGATTTTATCCTTTACACCCTAAACCAACTAGCTAAAAGGATTGCCTTATCCTATTATCCTAACCTGCTGTCTAATCTTCCATCAATTCTAATCCTTGGTAGAGAGAGATGCCATTGTAAACCAGGATTTAGTCCAGGATGTGTTTGATACGATCGATCTTGCGAAGCAAGCTGTGGAAGTCCAGTGCCCGAGAGTAGTCTCAGTGTACTGATATACTTGTGATGGTCACTTGAGATATGTTGATCCTGGAGAGTATCACCTGGCAGGCCATCCCGTGTGTCTCATCGAACACGATATTGACAATGCTGGTGCAGGGTGAGAGGCTGGAAGAAGTGAGGGCTCTCTTTGATGACATGGATTTGGTGGTAAAGGATTCAGAATGTGATTTTTACCATCTATGTAGGAGATTGTTGTGTTGCTTCCTTACACTTAGGTATATCTTCTGCTTATCTCATTGCAAGAAAGTGAACTGAGGAACTGGAGGCTAATCACCATGCTTACAAGGTCTACCCCTCTCAGCTTGCAAAATCTGGCACCAATGCCAAAGCAATGACTCTCAAGCTCCAACTAGAAGCCATGGATGGAAGGGCAGAGAAAAAACCATGGTTTTGCAAAGAGAATCTCTTCTCGCATTTATTTCTTGAAGGTCTGTTTGACGGCATGCCCGCGATGCTTGTTACTGTTGCCACTCTTGGGCATCTTCATGAAGCAGCGGATCTTTACCGCGATGCGACACAAGAACGCTTCATCGTGGAGCCTACTCATCTTCGAGAACGATGAGTATTGCCGCTGTGGAACACGCGCGCGGAGCTCTCAAGACCGCGGATATGTTTAGTGAGATGGCGGTGGATATGGATGGTTTTTCTCCATGGGAATGGACTACGGCGTGAGAAGGAGCAAGCAGTGTGGGGCGAGCGGATGAAGGCCATCTTCTCACAAACATGCCGTTCAAGCTACAGCTAGAGAAGAGTTATAGCCTGGACTCCATGATGAACTTGGCGGCGAGTAGAGTGTCTGCCATGGAGTCGGAAAATGCTGCTCCGAAATCTACCATTGATTCAGTTTACTGTAGCATTGTTGCGACAGTTCGTCTTCCAGCCGTCTTGCCAAGTCTCATCGTCTGCTGATATTCAACCTCGTGAGGTGTCATGTAGCATGACATTTGTGATGTCGCAGCACTTTGCTGCTCGCATTCGAGAATCTTTCTTGTTGAATACATCAAATCCCACGTTTTTCGTGTGAACTCAGAAGTGAGAACTTCGATTTATTCGTTTCCTGTAGATATGTACAAAATTGCGAGCTCCCATCTCGATCAACGGTGGCGGGTGTGAAACCTTTGCAAGTGTGCGTTCTCGAGCTTGTTGAAAAGCGATCGATTCGAATGAAACGAATGCTCTGGACTGAACATGCTGAAAAAGGTAGCTCGCAGATCCTCAAAGCTCGCGTTTTCCTCCTGCAACTCGATCTTAAAAAAAGAAAAGAAAAGGCAACTAGAAACGCACCTCGTGAACCTGCTGTTGCATCATCGTCCGCAATTCACCCAAGAAATCCTTCATTCCCTGCAAAGAAAGAAACGTTAAATAGAAGAAAAAAAATCTTTAACTCACATAGGTGGGGTTTTGGTGAAATCCTTGAAACTGGCTTTGTTGATCATACAATAACCTCTTTTTCCAGTCCGATAACACCACATAGGCGTTATGGATCTCCTGGAACTTTAACTTTGCCGCCTCTGGATCCCTTCCGAGGTACTTATCCGGGTGCCAAATCTGTCAATCAGTGTCTAGAATCACTCCAATCACTCCGAAAAATCAAGAAGGATCAACAAGAACTTACCCTCGCAAGCCTTCGGTACGCACTGCGAATCTCTCTCGGCGACGCTCCCCGGTAGAGCCCAAGAACAGCGTAGAGATCGCCGCTCGGCCTATCGCCCCCCATTTGCTTGCGATCGGGCGCCAGCGCCCTCGAGCGCCAGGAAAATCCTCGCGGAGAAGAACAAGACAACACACCACCGCCACCATCGCTCCGCTTAGCCTAATATAATTCTATCTCTTCGGGACACGTCACCGGGAAATGGAATCTAGAAGGTTCTGGATCCTGTTTGAAGAAAGAATATTCCAAAGAGTATGAAAAATTGGCGCGCTATGAAGATACGCGCCGTTGTCTTAATCTCCACAGCATGAAGACGCACATTCCAGCCCCCGCTGCCGCTATTACAAGCTGAAAAGATTCGCTTAGTATTCGTGGAGAGGCTGGTTTTCAGGGAAAAATCTTACCTTGCGTGAGACTGTGGTAGTGTTGAGTAAACCGGCGATGGCTTTCATCCGGGAAGGTCTCGGAACCAAAGCCACTGCCGTGTGACGCTGAGCGCATGGAACTGGCAAAATTCTACACAGGGCCTTCTGCATTGCGACTTCGTCGAGAGAGGACCTTACTGAGTCCCTCCATTGGTCTTGTGCCTGTGAAAGGAAAATGAGAAAACGATGCTCAAAAGCAAATCTCTTTTTTCGTTCTTCTCAAACCTGGAACGAGGTGTTCAAGTCGCCAACGTAGAGCCTTGATTGATACGCTCGCGACAATCGGTCTAGCCAATATATGTTCTCCTGTTTATCAAAAAAAAAAAAAAAAAAGAGGCATTGCTCGGTCAGCTCCAGAGAAAGATCACTCGTGATGGTTTGCACCTGTTGCCCATTCTCGTGAGCTCTCTGCTCAATCTCCAAGACCGTCAAAACTTCCTGTTTGGTGGGTCCTTCTAGTTGCAACCTTGCAACCTCTTCAAGAGAGAATTCGACCTAACAACAGAATGTTTATGTGCCAAAACATTCTGATTGAAGAGAAACTACTTACAAGTTTCCAGGCGCTATCGGGATCACAGGAGAAGCTGATCGCAATGTCACCACATACATCGCTTGACCTTGATGGCTTACTTCCGCCCAGAAAAGCCGAAACGGATGCAGTATATATCTGGTTACATCCCAACGTAAACAGAAGAGAAGGAAAAACAGAAGCTACGAACCTGCCCATGCTTGAACCTTAAAACTTGCATCATTTTCGTCTCCAGCAACTTGCTTATGAAACTTGTAAAGTGTACCTCTTCCATCTGGAAGGAAAGAGTAAGTTCCATCCTCAGAATAGCCTCAGAAATTACTCACCATATTGGAAGCTTTAAGCTCCACTGGAAATGTTATCTGTACGGAGCCTTGTGCTTCAACCATGCTGCGACGAACTTCCTCCCTGCACCACAGCAAGCTTGTCTCGTTGCAAAATGTAATTTATGAACCTTATGATTCCAGCAGGAAAAGTAAATGGCAGGCCTTGCAAATCGTCTCGATTGTACTTCATAACAGGCTCAGAAGGACTCGGGATACCACCCTACAAAAATAAGCATAAAAAATGGTGCTCATAATGAACTACGTACCAGATACTGTAGAATCAGCGGCACGACTTTCTCTGGAATAATCTTGCCAACAATCGCAATAGTAAAAGCAGAAGGATCTTTAAAACAAGAATCAAAGAAAGCGCACGCCCTCAGAGGATCAACTTTGCGAAGATCTTTTACAGTAATGGGCTGCATTGCAAGGAAATGTCCGTATTTGGAAGACGATGAGTAAACGCATGCATACCTTGAAGTAATAAGAGTTGCCATAATTGATTTCACGAACTCGGTTAACATACGCGGTAAATGGATCTCTTTCCTGAGCCTCAATGCCTTCCTTCGTCATTTGCATAACTAGCTTTACTTCATCGTTCCCAGGATGGACACTGGTAACGAAAAGTTGATAGATCAGCTGCACATATTATAAAAAAAAACGGTAAAGTGTGGGAAGAAAAAAGAAGTATACAAAATTGATGAACCTGGAGTGCAATTTCTAGATCAGTGGGAGAACAATCCCCCGAGAAGCTACGCATGTAGGCCCCAATCTTTGTTCCCACTTCAGCTCTTTTGCCAGCCAAGATATCCATGAGGACTGACGGCTTATGTCCAAAAACTCCAATCTCCCCAGCAATGGTAGATCCCATCGAACAGGTGAGAAAATCTTTCTCAGGCACTTGAGAGAGTCCACCATATGCAAATCCCGAAAATACTATCTGCATATATTACTGTCAGCTTCCAAGGTAAACGGACTCAAAACTAACCTGATCATCTAAAAAGTCCGTCGGCTTGTAACAAACACGAAGCCCATTGCTCAGAACGAGTTCTGTGGCTCCAAATTCTTCATAAACAGTGGTTTCCAGAATGACCCTGTGCAAATCATAGTCAGTAATGGAATGTGTGAAGAGAGATCCAAACAGAAATAAAACAATACCCCGGCTCAGGTTTATTCTCAACAACCTCCTCGGGAACGTCCTCTTCATTCCACGGAGGAATAGAGCCCTCGTCTTCGAGAGCTTGAACTTTCGCAATCACATTCTTTAAATCTTTAACCGTAACACTAACGCGAGGCTCTATCGTCTTGATAATGCAGCTGAGACGAGCCTTGAGAAGGTTAGCAATGTCAGCAACTTCTGTCGCAGTGATTCCTGCATGAACATGAACGTACACAAACATCAGGAAAATAGAAGCATCAGTAGCAAACCTGGTAAAACAGCCTTTTGAAGACGAGCTTCGTACTCAATTCCAACGACAGGTTCATTATGGAGGAAGTGCTGGAGAAACGGAAAAACAAAGGTCAAATATGGAGACGAGAGAACCACCCACCTCCATGTATTCTTCTCGGTAGGATGTTGATTGCATCTGGTCCCTTTCTAAGTATGCTGACTCCATGTCTGCTGTCAAAAACGCACGAACCATTGCAAGTTCACGTTCCGAAAATCCGTGCAGTCTTATTCTAGCGACCTGCAGACAATATACGTCAGCTAGAGAGAACATCCTCATAAGTACAACCTTACTTCAGTAAGAATGGACTCGACAGCTTCGAGCGTGCCTTTCTCCTTGCAGCTTGCAGTGATGGTGTAGGCTTTTACAGGTCGAACCAGATTGTCGTCCACTGAGGCACAGGAAAAGAAGGGAGGCTCCTGCTGCCTTGAAAGTTTAAAGAATCTCTGATTGAGAGCGCTATGAAACATTCCCTCGGCTACAGTATATCGATAGTCTGCAACTGTAACAATTTGCCTCGATGGGATTTTCCAGCTGACCACCACAGCTGACTGCGGACAAGTTGCGTTAGCGACGATTATGAAAGTAGAGCGTGCATACTTACTCCTCCGGCCTCTGTCTCAGCAAAGCAAGAAAATCGGGGCTCTTCGTGACTTGGAACATGATATAGAGGCAATTCATTGTATGCCCGTTTCTCAACCACGGGGTCCTTCTCTTGAAAGTGAAGCTTTATGAGTTCTACCACACTCTGCATCAACAGTACCATATGAGATCAACAAATAAAATTAAAAAACGTAGCAATTACCTCCGTATCTTCAAAGTCTCCTACGGCTACAAAAGCCATATGTTTCGGGTGATACCATTTACGATAAAAGTTTCTGACAGTTTCCGCAGAGACATTCCGAATGATATTTTCGAGTCCAATCGGTAAACGATCAGCGTACTGGGAAAATCACAAGTCAAAAACTGCAAAAAAATTCATAGTGATAATCGTTACCTTTGATCCTTGCATGAGGAGTAACCAATGCGCCTCTTGCATCCGTCCTAAGGCATTGCGATCGCCTCTGTACTCCTCCATGACCGCTCCCCTCTCCTTTTCCAAATCTTCTTGTGATGCACGAATCTAAACAAAACTCAACCATACAGAAAGAAAAAAAAAAAAGCGAGAGTAGATACCCCAGCGCTAAACTCCGCGAGGACCGAGATAGCTTGTGATAGAAGCTCTGGTTTGTCAACAGGAACCAGGAGCTCGTAGATAGTCTCGTCTGCCGACGTCATGGCATTTTGACAAGCACCAAATTCAGCACCAATGCTCTCCAGGAATTTCACAATGTCGTGGTTCGTATACTTCGTCGTGGCACTGAAAGCCAAGTGCTCGAGAATGTGAGCCACTCCACGCTCCTCCTCCTCTTCCATTACCGACCTAGACAAGCAAAGAAGCAAATAAGATTTCCCGGAGAAACGCAGAGAATGCAGGGAAGAAAGCTCCATACCCGATCCTAACTCCCAGCGCGAGCGCAGCTCTCGCCCGAGGCTTGGCATTCTGCCGAACGTAATAGCACATACCATTGTCAAGCGTGCCATAGACGACCCCGACCGGCGTCGACGGCAAAAAATCCTCCTCGCGCAGCTCCAGCGGCTTGAGCGATTTGAAGGAGAGATCGGATGGCATCGCTAGAATGTCCGCGGCGGCTGGAGCAGCAGCAGCGGCGACCTCTCCTCGCTCCATGGCGATCGCCATTTCATCCACCAGAGAGCTCGAAAGCCCTAAAATTGGAAGCTTAGGGTTTTATACAGAGTTAAAAGCGTTTACATTAAAGGCGATAACAGACTTTAGCTAACTATACACATTACAGTTAGTTAGCACAGCTTTACGTAATACTTACTTGCACGAAGAGAGGAGAGAGTTCACGACGTGGATGACGAGCCGGAGAGAGTTTGCGAGCTCGCCGGTAGCGGGTGTGATCATCACTTGGCGATGGAGGTTCTGGTAGAGCTGGTCCAGGAACGCTCTCATGTGTGGCGCTAGAACTGGATCGCTTGGATTCAATGCCACTGATGCTCCTTGGATCCAAGTTAGCTTGCGAGCGGTGTCTTTGCCGAGATCACAGCCCAGTTGCTGGACGAGCGAGAGCAGCACCCCTTGGCTCAGTGGAGGTGTCGCGGACGAGAAGACTGTCGCGGGATCCACCTGGAGCGAAAGTGTCTCATTTTCCATGGAAGAGATCGAATGGAAAAGAGTACCTGGTTGCAAAGCCACGACACGACCGAGACGTCGCTGAGTGAGAGAGCCTTGTTGAAAGCTTCCTCCAGCTTCCCTTGAGATAGTAGCCTGCTGAGCTCTTTCGTGGGATCCAGCGTCTCTTCGACATGCTGCAAAGAGAGCACCTGTAAGATATCGCAACTTAGTTACCGAGAAAGCGTCTGTTAACGTAGAGAAACGATCACCTTATCAGGGAGCGTCCCGCTGGCTTGTTTGAGAGGGAACTGATAGCGAGTTTCCGCAAGAGCAGCAAGCTTTCTCTGGCCATCAGCCAACTCAGACTTGAGTGTTTGAGCCAGGCTATTCACCGAGTCCTGAAAACAGTAACAGGGCAGGGCGTAAGAACATACAGAAATGAGAAGCCGGTTTTAGACCTGAAGGCTCGATGCTAGAGCATTATGGGATGCGGAAGCTTGCTGCTGTGCATGGCTAGTGTGCTCAGCCATTCCTTTCTGGAAAGCTCCATCAACTTGTTCAAACATAGCTCTACATGAGCGCTCGAAACTTGGGACAACGGATCCTTCGAAACAGGTCCGCATTGCATCCTGCTCGCACAAGTGCTAAATGAAAAAAACATCACATTCAAAAGAATACAGCACCTGTAATGCCTGCTTGGCAGTAGTCTGGAATTGAGATTGCAAGTGACGGGCCACAGATGCATCCAGCTTCGTTGTGACTGCCTTCTCCACATTTGCTACAGCTTTCTCACTCAAGTTCTACACACAAAGCAAAGGTGAGAAGCACGTTGGAACTAAAAGCTTAGGGGGACAAACCTGTGAGGATTCAGCCAAAGCAGTCGCTATTGCCTTCTCAACTGATTGAGAAAGCAGCTTAGCAACGGCAGGCCCGACGGCGGCCAGTTCCTTCTTTAAAATACGCTCCATTGCCGTCGGCACCTCCTTCGTTGAGTTTATGCAGTTTGTCAGCGTGGTTGTCAGCTGCTGAGACCGCTCACGCTCGGCTTTCTCTCGTTTGACGCTTTCTTCCTGTAGCTTTGCATACATCGCGTCCACATTCGCTTTCAAAATCTTTTCCAGCCGTTGCCCCAGAGATGTCTCCATGCGCTTCACCTCTTTAGTCATAGGCACAGTTATCATGACCGACAGCTGCTTCTGCAAATCCTTATGCATCGCCAAGAGCTGAAAATACAAACTTAAGAAGATTGAATGACAAACAAAAGCCTCAAACCTGGTTAAGAGTGTCTTGCAGACTATCAGAAGGAGAAATCCCGTTCGTTTCCGCCTCAGGAAGAACAGCACTTGATGACGGAACTTGTACTGCGGGCGCAACAGCCTTGTTCTTGTTTTTCTTGCCTTTTAAAACCGCTGGAGACTGAGAAGCTGATGCAGCATTTCCTTCCGAGATTTTGGAGACTTCTTTCAGGTCGCCTAGATCCTCAACAGGCATTCCCACACTTCTTCCGTCGGGGAGTTCGGCCTCATCTGTCCGTTCGGAAAAGGATGGCTGCATCGATGGTTGCGAGAACTTCTGAATGAGAGCATCTGCTTCAGCTTCAAGTTCCGGATTGCCGCTCTCCAGCGCGTCGATGATCTCATCAGTATTCTCAATGAAGCCTCGCGCAGTAGAAACCCTTGCCTCATATGTACCTTCGTCATCGCCACCAGCTCTTGCATCAAATTCTTCATCCCCTGTCGTTCCAGCTTTCAAGGGAACTTCAGTCTTCGAACGAGCAACCATTGACATCAACTCTGATGGCGTAATCAAATGTGGCTGCTTTGACGGCTTTACACCTTCCTTTTTGTCTTCCTTCTCATCAATTTCCTCACTCCTCTTCGCAGGCTCTGTCACGTCCAAGACGGCATCCGATAAAACAGCTTTATCGATTTGATCTGAAATAACAATAGTCAGTCGATCACCACATGTCGAAATAAAAGCTACGTACCAGCGTCGGAAGGCACCGCAGCTGCCACCTGACTATAACTATCCTTGGGCTTACTATCGACGTGTCCCTTGCCTTTCTCCGTAGTCGTAGCAGCGAAATCCTTGTCGATGCTCGGTTTTGGAGTATGCATTGGTGACGTTGCCTGAATGCTTGCTGAGAAACCGGAATCAAGTACCGAATCTGGTTTCCCTTCTGCTGGAGGAAGGCACATAAACAAGCTCAGCGAGTATTGCTGAATAGCCTGCGTCTGGACGCAGTATACTTGCATGGCCCCGTCACCATCCAGTTGACTGTCGCTGGTAGCCGTAAAGCTCAGAATCGGCATTTTGACAGAAAACTCTGCTAAATAGTCCATCCGGGCCAAAGACGCCGTTGTTCCCATCTCGACGTGTATCGCGTAGATAGCATTCCTCTTTGCGTTTGCTAGCAAAATCAGGTTGGCGCGAGGAACTATTATCATCTGGTTGAAGAAGGCTTCCTCAACCTTCTTTTCGAGAGAGCTTTTCAGCTCCAAAGTTTGTATGCATTTCCAATTCACCGCATCAATAGGAGCCCAAAGCTTCAGGTCCTTGTTCAGTGGTCCCTACAAACACAGGATCATTAAAAAAACTTATCTCATTAGTTCGAGACATACCGCAGTTAGCAGGACAACTTGGTCTTGACGTCGAGGAGAGCTCAAAAATGCAACCGAATTGACGGTCAGTGTGCCGTGGGGATTGAGTACAATCGGTTGATTATCGCCCCAAATACGAACCTGAAAATTTGGATGGGAACAAGAATAACAACGTCCTGAACACAAACCGTTCCATCTTTGGACGAAGAAGCAAAACGATGACTTCCGGGATAGACAGCGAGGCCAGTGACTTCGTCCTCATGGTTGCCGACGACACGAACCCCATCAATGGGGGTTTTCACGTTGCACTGTATCGGCTCTTCAGCTGAAAACGTTGTATTTCTGAACCTAGAGAGGTCTATAGTCAAAACATACTTTCCAATGCCCACTATCAAAAAGTCCTGCACAATTGGGATCACTTTTAGCCGCGTTTCTCAAACATGAAAGGATACTAACCTGGCGTGAGTGCCAACACACGCGTGGTTGAGCAGATTCCCAGTCCCCAACAAAATGGATTGCTGCTAGAATCTGCTCGGTCGGTAAGTTCTTCCCATCTTCACCAACATCTTCCACTATCCTCCGAGCAAAAACCCGCCCTTCGATGCTTGAACTAAAACAACCACCAAAAGAAACATTCAGTCACCATCATGCGAATAGAAGATCGCCATAAATACCTTGCTAGAACATGAGTATCACTAGACAAAAAAGTCATATCCAGTACCCTCTGCAAATCGACGAAAGCGTCAGTCCGGCCTCTAGAAAAACAAGAGAAAACTTACTTGGGTATGGCCTGCGAAGAGGTTACGTGTCCCAGTGTTAATGTTTAGAATACGAATTTTTCCAGCTCGGAGACCATAGCAGATGTAGCTCTTGTTCACGGCAATCTGACGTCCCACCACCAACGCAGGCTCGGAGCTATAAACAGTGATCGTAGAAACTTCGAGCTGAGGCTGTTCTTCTGTATCACCCCGATTGTCGATATCATACACCGCTCGCTCTCCAGACAAGAATCGTCCCTTTGCTGCTTTTCCCGAGATCCTGCTTTGCGGAGCCAAACTACTCACGGGAGGAGCCGAAGGCAAGGCTGGAGCTATCGCTGGAGGAGCCTCGGAGGTTTCAATGGCACTGGGAGCTGTATTGGAAGACGAGGAAGAAGTAACAGTAGTGGTAGTAGTCACAGCAGCTGGTGGAAGCTCCAAGGACGATGGATGGCTCAAGAGAGGAGCTTCGCTGCGAAGATCTCCCGTGGACTGTGTGGTGAGGAGAGCCATAAGCCTTGCTCCATCCAAGGGCGGGCTCGACACGGATGGCTGTGAGGAAGATTGTTGGGGCAGTGGAGAGACAATCGATTGGCTGAAAGGAGCTTGAGGCTGGATGAAAGGAGGAGCTGGGCGAGCGTCCTGGGCGGGATAATGCATGAAAGAGTATGGCGCTGGGAATGGGAAAGAAGGCGCTGGCGAGGACGATACTGGAGGAGGATAAGTGCTCTGTGGAGGGAAGGGGTAAGGATGATACGGAGAACCTGTGCTGGAAGCCGGTGACGGCGATGAGCTCTTGAAGAAATTCTGGATGTCAAAGTTTTGAGGAGCGCCCGTCCCCATCTCTTCAGTCGCTAGAATCCTAGAATCACAGCCGAGGCGAGTAGAATCAACGCGCGCACTGGAAGAATGCCGCAATGCTTACCGATGATCGAGCGGATCACAGAGCTCCGCGGCCCCGGGCGGCGTCCAGCTTGGAAGCAGCAAGCGATGAAGCTGGCCCTAACCCTAAAATCTCGCTCCTTGGATACCCATTGTCGCCATAGCCGGATCACGCAAGGACTTCCGTACCCTTCAAAAGTGGAACGCGCCTGGCCGTCGGATCCTGCTAGTACCGCGTACGGCAAATATCATGACTTTGATATTCCCGATTTGTAGGCATCTTTCTTACGTTTGCGGCGTTATTTAGTTCAACTCATAAATGTGGAACATAGGATAGAAATATCCATGCTAGATGCGAACTTTACAAATCTCGTCAAGGATTGCAAGAGCCTCTCTTTGGCAAAATCTCTCCACAAAAAAATCCTCGAGAGCGAGCGCCGAGACGAACGCTTCCTTTGCAACCTTGTGGTGGGCATGTACGGAAGGTGTGCAAGCTTGGAATCTGCGCAACTCGCCTTTAACAATATCCGCAATCCCAACAATTTCAGCTGGAACATTCTTCTCACAGGATATGCCCAGAATGGGCATATTGAGAAAGCCAAAGAGATTCTTGAAACGATGCCGAATCCCAACACTGTCTCATACACAACGGTCTTAGCTGCCATTTCTTACTATGATAAAATCGAATCTCTTACGAAGTTCTTTGAAAACATACCATGCAAGGACATCTTTACGTGGAATGTGATGCTTCACGCATATGCCCGGACGGGGCATATGCTACTTGTTACCGAGACTCTGGAGAGAATGCCCGTGGCAGACATAGTCTCCTGGGCAATCGTTATTCAAGCTCACGTAGACGAAGATCTTGATCAAGCCATTGTTCTATTTAGTTCGGTTCCAGCAACGGATCTTGTGTGCTACAACATCGTCATGCAAGCTTGTGTGAAGCACGGCCAGATAGAAAAAGCTCGAGACATCTTTGAATCCATGCCAGAAAGGAACTTGGCATCGTGGAACATCATGGTGGGAGCTTACGCATCCAGTGATCATGCAAACTGTGCTGAGGCACAGGCGATATTTGAGCAAATGCCCGCTCGAGAAATTCTCTCGTATAATTGCCTCCTTACTTTTTACGTTCACAGCAATGAGATTGGAGTAGCGAGGACGATCTTCGAAAGACTTATGCCCGAGCACGACACGGTCTCGTGGACCATCCTTCTCACGAAATATGCCCATCTTGGGTATCCAAACATCGCCGAAGAGATGTTTAATAGCATGCCTGTCTACGATGTTTATGCTTGTGATGCAATGCTGGCTTCTTATTGCCAGGATGAGAACCTTGAGAAAGCGGAACTATTGTTTGCGTCCATGCCGAAGCGAGCCATAGTCTCGTGGAACACACTTCTCGCCGGATATGCCCGCAAGGGGCATGCTGCGAAAGCAAAGAAGCTGTTTGACGAGATGCCCGAGAAAGATATTCTGTCGTGCAACTCCTTACTTCTGGCTTACGTTGAATCCAAAGAGAAGGTTTTCTTTGATCAAGCCTGGAATTTTTTTCTCACACGGACGCCACACCACGACGTTGTTTCGTGGAACACCCTGATATCGGCCTATGCCCAAAACGGGTATGTAAAGAGCGCCCGAAACTTATTCGACAGTATGCCACACCGGAACCAAGTGAGCAATAATGCAATGATCTCCGCGTATGGAAGTTTTGGAACAATCGAGGAAACAAAGCTCTTCTTTGACACAATGCCGGCTTGGGACTCACAGTCATGGAGCGCGATGATGAATGCCTACTCTCGAAATGGACGAAGCAGCGACGCTATCGATTTCTTCCGAGACTTGTGCTTCTCAGGAATACTTCCGGACGAGCTCAACTTCGCGAGCGCTCTCGAGGCCTGTGCGAGTGTCACGGATCTAGCCAATGGCCTCGAGATCTACTACAAGTTTGTGAGCTCGGGACTTCCCTGGGATACAAAAGTTGGCTGTGCTCTCGTCGACATGCTGGGAAAATTCGGCCAGTGCGATCTCTCGCGACAGGTTTTCGATCGAGTTTCCCACCGCACTGTGGATTTGTGGGCTGTTTACATGCAAGCTCTTGCTCACAACAGCAAGAACTTGCTCGCGTTGCAAGCTTTATACGAGATGTACCTCGAAGGTTTGAAGCCGGATCAATCGGTGTTTGTCACCATTCTCTCCGTTTGCAGCCAAGCGGGATTTGTCTCTCGGGGATTGGAGCTCTTTGCAAGAAATTTTGATGATCTCTCCAGCAGTGAGATCTTTAGCTCTTTGCATTACCACTGCGTGATCGACCTTCTGGCAAGAGCTGGGCGGCTGGAAGAAGCCCAAAGATTATTCCAAGCCATGCCTTGCAAGCCGGGCGTGAATGCGTGGTCGGCACTGCTCAATGGTTGTGGCTTGCATCGCGATCTTGATCCAGCAAGCTTGCGAATTTTGGCGGCAATCCAATGGTCGACATTTAAAGCTGGTCAATCAACGGTCCACATTTGAATGGATTCACAACCGAGAACGCTCTTCGAGTGGAACGTACTCCTTTCTTCTTGCGCTCGCAGAGGATGCCTCGAGGAGGCAAAGTACGCATTCGATTCTATGCCCGCTTGGAGCCCAGTTTCTTGGAATGCCCTTCTCGCAGCTTGCGAGAAGAATGGATCCGTGGACGATGCCAGGAAATTCTTCAACCAGATGCCGTTCAAGAACCTCATCTCCTGGAATTGTATCCTTTGCTCCTATTCTCAAAAGGGACACCTCGCAGAGGCCGAAGAGATCTTTCATTCCATGCCACAAAGAAACATTGCTACGTGGAACACCCTGCTAGCTGCGTATTCCCTCCGAGGTCTCCTAGAGAAAGCTACGCTTGCGTTCGAAGAAATCCCGGAAAGAGATCTTTTCACTTGGAACAGCATGCTTAGTACATATGCCCGTGTTGGGGAGTTTTCTCAGGCAAAAAGAGCGTATGAGACAATGCCAGAGAGGGACTTAATCACCATGAACGTTTTTCTAAAATTTTTGGTCAACCGACACCTTTTAGAGGAGTCTATAGATTGTTTTTGTTTGATGCCTGAGAGGGATCTTGTGTCGTACACAACATTGCTCACAGCATATGCCTCGAACAGGCAATTTGATAAAGCGGAAACACTGTTTGCTATCATGCCTCAGCAAAGTATTGTCTCCTGGACGGCCCTTCTTTCGATGTTCGTTGAGGCTGGAAAATTTCATCAGTCATTGAAAACGTTTGAATCAATGCCGAAACACGATATAGTTTCAGCAAACGCAATGCTTACTGCGTATGCCCGGTCTGGGCGCTTTTGGGAGATGAAAACCCTGTACGATAGGATGCCTGTGCGTAACATCGTCTCGTGTAACATTATGCTTGAGTCGTATACGCGATGTAAAAGCTTAGGGGACGCTCTTTTGTTTCTAGAAACTATTTCTCGCTTAGACTTAGTGTCATGGAATATCGTTCTTGCAGCATATGCCTTAGCCGGGCATATTGAGTCTGCAACATGCACATTCGCTCAAATGCCTGCAAAAGACTTAGTGTCGTGGAAAGCTCTTCTTGGTGGCAACATGAGAATTAGCGATTATGCAAGCACCATCAAAGTTTTCAATGAGATGCCTGAGCGAGATGCTGGATCATGCACCTACATGCTCACAGCTCACATCCAAGCCCGCCGCCAACCTCTTACAAAGAAATTCTTCTTCCATGACATGATCGAGCGAGATCTCGTGACATGGAACACTATGCTCAATTGCTACGCACAAAGAGGCCTCCCAGGATCGACCGAGCTCTTCTTTCACACAATGCCTGAGCGTGACACCATCTCCTGGACGGTTGTGTTACACTCTTACGCAAGCGTCGGCCACCTCGAACGCGTACAGGATATCTTTTCTAAATTGAAGATGGCGGCCGAGCTTGCGGATGGGATTTGCTTCGTCCTAGTGCTCGCTACGTGCGCACGGCGGGGAAAACTCTACGATGCCCGGTCACTTTTTACCTCCATGGTAGCTGACTATGGTGTGGAGCACACCGAGCAGCACTATTCTTGCATGGTTGACGCACTTGGCCGGGCTGGTCATTTGCGCGAGGCGCAAGAACTCTTGAGTAGCATGCCGTTAGTTCCCAGGATCTTGGAGTGGTCGTGTGTTCTTGGAGCCTCCAAGCTCCACTGTGATGGCGACCATGGAAGCTGGGCAGCTACGGAGGTCCTTTGTTTGGACCCAGGAAACCAAGTAACATATACGATACTTGCTAGCAATTCATTCCCTTTTGGATGAGCTTAAAGATTGACACAAACGGATGTACTATTGGATCTAAGTGCCGAACTGTTTGGCAATGTGTTTGTCTGCATGGATTGTACATGCACCAAGAGGTTCATCCATAGAACATCGCTGCATTCCTTGGAGCAATCTCTCGAGCTTTACTCGACAGGTACACATCCTCTTTGATCACGTCAGTGATAAATCCTCATCTCGCAAGTGCAGCTCAGTGGAAAAGGATTGGCATGATCCTCATGGATCGATATAGAAACTCAAGGTCTCGCTAACCAGATGTGCAACGAAAGTGGATAGATTCTATCCAAGATCATAGTAGAGCTCCAAAACGTTGTGATGGTGATGTTGGGCACTAGCAATTAGCATGGATGTCGTTTTGCCATTCAAATGCTCAAGTTTAAGCAGCTCATACAGTTTCAACCATCGCATGTGATTCAAGCTTACTTCAAAGTATTCAATATCATTTGTGTGGAGGGGCAGTTTGTAAATATCAAAATCTAATTTGGTGCACAGCCATAGTATGGCAATAAATATATAATTGTGTGTGAAAGCATTATATATTTACACATGTGTGAATTTATTTTTTTTGTTTTGAGTTGCATACAAAAATGTTATGCACACAATAAATTTTCGATTGTTATATAGGCAATCAAAATGTGATTATGTGTATAACATTTTTGTTATAGTTTTTGTCATAGTTTTTGGTTAGTTATAACTAACCAACTAGTTAGTTAACCAGTTAACCAGTTATAGTTAGTTATAAGTTAGTTATAACTAGTTAGTTAGTCATATTTTTGTCAAACTACCACACAAGACTGATACCATATCATCCCAAATAATACGATGTCATTGCAAATCTCAAGGGTTGTACATCAGCAAGTATGCACCATAGGTTTCACACAAGCAATTATACAATGTTTATGTGAGATAAATATTCTAAAACTCATCTTTTGCATTTACAATATCATGTGAAGATGAAATTCATGAGTGATCTATGGAGTAGTGGGACAAGAAGCACTATCACCATAATCAAGTATTGAGTGGGAGCTTCTTATCTTGTCATAACATTATATATTATAATAAAGTGCTTAGTTAGTGCTTTTTTGGTCACAACTGTTAACTTTTGTTTCTTCGGCAAGTATGTAATGTGAGACACAAATCCCTAAGCTCCAAAATGGAGCTAAAAGGGTGCCACATAGTAGTGGCCGAAGCAAAAGCCAAACAAATGTAACACATTTGGACTAAAAAATTTCGATTTGGATAGTCGAAAGTGAGGATAGAACTCCTAACAAAATGCTTAGGGAATGAGCACGAAGCAAGTAATAAGTGAGTCTCCAAAAAAGGCACTTGAGATGGACTCGAGATAGAGTCTGAGAAGGAGTCCAAAATGCACCCGAAACAGAATCTAAAATGGGACCTGAGATGGACCCAAAATAGAGTCCAAAATCGAATTCAAGATGGACCCTAGAAGGAGTCCAAGATGAAGTCCGAAATGGACCCAAGATGGAATCTAAGATGGACTTGAGATGGAGTCTGAGATGGAGTTTGAGATGAACCCAAGAAGGAGTCCGAGGTAGAGTCTGAGATGGATCTAAGATAGAGTTTGAAATGAACTTGAGATAGAGTCCAAGATGGAGTCCAAGATAGAATTGAGACTGAGACTGAAATTGAGTTCGAGTCCAAAATTGAGTTCGAGTCCGAGATTCGAGTTCGAGATCCAAGGTTCGAGTCCAAGTCCAAGATCTGAGTTCGAGGTCCAAGCTCTAAGTCCAAGTTTGAATACTAATATAAATTGTTGGGTGAAAGCCCAAAGCAATTGTTCTCCAAGGGGGGCTGTAGGGGGTTCCAAAAATATAGTAAGAAGAGTGTGGGGGTTGGACTTTAGTGGAAATAGTTTGGCTAGGAAAAGCTAGTGTAGCCTAAGAAGGCTATGATGATATAACCATTGAGAAGTCCAAGGCTAGAGTGAATATGGACAATTAAATGAGGTAGTTTAATGAAGTGTTCAAAAGTCGATTCTAACTCCCCTGGGAGATCAAATAATCAATGCTCCTAGTCTAGTGGGTAGCACTACCTACTTGGATACTTGGCATGGCTCATCAGAATCTCGCTCTAGCCACCTATTTAGGGCATCTAAAGGCAAATGGGAACAATACCCATGAAACTTGCATAGGGCCACAGTGTTATGAAATGTTGTCTTAAAGTCGCAAACTATGGATAGAAAGAGGAGCAATCCACTTGTGTGGTGACCAATGATATAGTCATACAACAAAGAAGTTCTAGAGGTCATTGGGACATAGTGGTCGGGCTTGTGGGCCTTGACCCAGAGACAGTGTTAACAAACATAGTTGTGGATAGAAAGGGACTTGATAGAGACTGAAAAAAGGATATTGGGGAAAGTTATTCCTCAAGATTCAATCCAAAATGTATTTTGACTTTCATTGTCCATAAACGGATAAGAGTTGCTATACAACTGAAAGGAAGAATGTACAACAAAAATGGCCATACCAATAAAAAGGAAGGGAGAATTGGGAGAGATAGAGCAAAGAGAATAAAGTAAACATAACTTCCCTCATTGAACATTTTGGTCCCTAAACAGGAGATGTCTTGTTTCAGAGTACTCAATTGTCTCAGTCCATGACCTGGTTTGGGAGGAGTAACCTCTGTTGCATGTGGCCAGAGACAGAGCTGGAATCTCAAGCTGACTTGGAAGCAGACCCTTCTGAGCTTTAAGCTCGGTATATGCAACACGTTGTGAAGGGTGGGAAACACAATTTATAGGCCACTTTGTTGATCTATTCTTCAAAGAAGTGTGGGTGCAGTTTTGATTGAGACAATGCCTTGCTCCTCAATGTGTGGTGCTCAGGTCTTAACCTTACATACACCCACTCTCTAAACGTCCGATGTTTGTCCACATAATACTTCATCCTCGTCTGGGCTACTTCTAAGCGTTGTTGCACCCTGGAATGCATTGCTTATATTGCTTAGAGGTGATCATCAACTGCTGGGGAAGCTGATGGTCAGAAGTTGAAAAGTCCTAGGACATCTTGGCCATGAAGTGCCACATATGGTGCCATAAGTGGTGTCTTGTATTGTAAGCATACTCAGCATGTAGAAGCCATCACAGCCATGAAGTTGGTTTATCCTTGCAGAAAGCCTATAGTGGTGTCTCAAATGTTTGATTTGTGTGCTCAATTTGAGTGTCAGACTAGCACTGCTGAAACTGAGCGTTGTTCCCAGGCTTCTCCAAGAATTTCCAACGAACTTGGAGCCTCTATTTGAAACGATGTCATTTGGAATACCATGAAAGCGTAGAAAAAAGCCTTGGCCACCTTGTGAACTGAGAACGTGACTTTGATCCAAAGTTTATTTAGGAATTTTTTTAGGATTAACAAAAATGCTTTATAGATTTTGTAAGAATTACCAGTCTTTTAATGTTGATGATACAATATTAAGATATAATTTTTCTATGAGCATTATCACAAGTCTAAAGGCTTTTGGATGTATAATTTCATTTTCTTGATGTTGTGCATGTTAATTAACTTTGCTACTACTAATTGTTCTTCAAACATTTTATGGTTTTCTTTTGGATTCAGTACAAAAGAAATCAATTTCCAGCTCTTGGGCTCCTGCCAGACAAAGAAGCATTGCATGCTCCAAAATTCTGCAAAGCTGCATTTTTACACAATCACAAGCTGGAGGAGTCCGATTGTCCCAGTTCTCCCCATTATGTATGGGATAGAAGTGAATGACCATCACAACACCTGTTTAAAAGCAAATGATTGGAGTAATCTAGATTGTTTATCAGCTCCCAGTAGATGGCATAGTGGCCAGGCTGCTCCGACAGGTTTGAGTGAATAAACCATCAATCCAAAGTTCTAAACTCAATGATAGTAGAGAGAGAGAGAGAGAATTCACTAATTTAGTTGCTAGTGTTTCTTCTAGTGAGCAACAGGTACGGAGCAGCATTTCTCGGCTCAAGGACAAACACTCTACTTGCCGCCAAGTTCATCGTGGAGTCAGGGCTATAACTCTTCCTGCAAGCTCCGAGAAAGCAAGTCCACTCAGGAGCTTGCGGCTTGAACGGCATGTTTGCGAGAAGATCCTGGGCTTCGTCCAGTCGCCCAGCTCGCCCCAGCAAGTCGATCACACACCCATAGTGGTGCTTGCTCGTTCTCACGCCATAGTCCATTCTCATGGAGCAAAACCATCCATATCCCGCCTCCAAGTCCCCCGAATGGCTACACTCGAGTAGAATCCACGTAAAGCTGATCTCATCTGGGCTGCTCGCGCCTTCCATCGTCATCTCTCTAAACATCTCCTCGGCGGTGCCGATGTTTTGCGAGCTCTGTGCGAGAACTCCCAGCATCGTGTTCCACAGCGGCAAATCCTCGTCGCGACTGATGGTCTCGAAGATCTTTCTCGCGGCGCTGGGCCTGCCATCACCGGCGATGGCGGCGATGAGCAAGCTCCACGACGCAGCGTTCTTGTGCGGCATCGCGGTAAAGAACCGCTCGAGCTGTTCCATATGCCCTTCTCGGGCATACGCGACGAGGATAGCGTTCCAGGAGCTCACGTCGTGGGCAGGCATGGAATCCACAATCGCCTTGGCCTCTTCCACACGCCCAAGCTGGGAAAACCCATTTACCATCGCGTTGCATGCCACCACGCTCCACTCGCGCATCGCCGAGAACACGTCCATCGCCTCAAGCAAAAGCCCTCGTTGTGCATATGCGTGGATCGCCGACGTAGATGAAACCACGTCGTGGTGTGGCATCCTATCCAGCAGAGCTTCGGCGTCCTGGTATCTCCCACTCTGAGCGTAGGCGCACATCATGGTGACAAACGAGACGAGGTTCTGGCGCGGCATGGCCGCGAAGAAAATCCTAGAATTCTCCAAGGAGTTTAGGTCGCGAGCATAGACGCTCAGCATGGCATTCCAGCACGCGATATCGTCATTGTACCGAGCCGGGATGCTCGCAAAGATGCGCTCCGCTTCACTGGCTCGATTGCTGTGAGCGCAGCCGCCGAGAATCGTCGTGCACGACACGGAGTTTCGCTCGGGCATGGCGTTAAAGAGCTCCAAGGCAGAATCAAGATGCTCGCATTGGGTATATGCAGATAGCATGGCGTTCCACGAAATAAAATCCCTCGCAGGCATCTCGTCAAAAACCCTTTTAGCTTGTTCTAAATGCCCGTGTTTTGCAAAGCACGACAGCATAGCCGTGCATGAAATGGTATTCCACTCGGGGATTAACCCAAAAAACTCCTTAGCTTCAGACAGATGCCCCAAGGTGGCAACTGTAGCAAACATGGCACTCCACGAAGTTAAATCTTTCGCGGGCATGCGATCAAACACATCCTTGGCTTCCTCAAAACAATCCGCTTGCGAGTATCCTGACAACAGCGCATTCCAGGAGCTCAAGTTCCAAACCGGCATCCCATCAAAAACCTCCTGTGCTTTCTCCAAATGCCCAGCTTGGGCATATCCAGTAAGCATCACATTCCACGACACCGGATCCCTGTCCTCCAAATCCATGCCATCAAAGATCGCCCTCGCTTCATCCATACTCTCACCCTGGACGAGCGCAGTCAAAATCGTGTTCCATGACACCGAGTCTTTGCACGGGATGGCCTCGAACAACCGCCTGGCGTCCTCCAATTCCCCGTTCTGGGCATGCGCCGAGAGCAGCAAGTTCCACGAGAAGACATCTTTGTGGCGGATGCCGTCAAAGACGCCGCGAGCGTTTTGGAGGCTGCCGCATTTGCCATACATCTGGACGAGCAAGTTGGAGAGGAAAGTGTCGAATTCGAGACTCTTGTGCAAGTGGAGGAGCTGTGCGTGGAGCTGCGTCGCTCGAGAAAGGCTTGTGCATGACTTGATGCGCTCGACCCACTGGCCAACGCCCAGTTTCTCGTGTATGCTTCTCATGGCTTTTCTTGGCAGCGGCCTGGAAAATGAGAAAACCAAGTTAAGTCTCGTGGCGGGTGCCGCACAGGGTGCATGGGGAATGTAGGGAGAAGGACGTGATGCTCACAAACTTGTTGTCAACTTTCATCATATATATTGATTGATCTATGAGAAATTTAGACAAGCTGGACATGGACAAGATTAGTGTATTTTTTTGTATCTTCTTTAACCTCCACACTCCATGACTCCATTCAATAAGTTTATACCACTATTTGTCCTTTTGTCATTCCAAAGTCCCCAATCTTCTTGATCATCAGTTCCAGTCAAGCATGCAATCTCCTTGGCATTGCTCCCCACCACTTCGCAGGCCCAGTATTATACTGGAGAACTAAGTAACCATTCTGCCACTTCTCAAGCTTGAATACTCCGAATGGCGGCGAGACAAGCTTGATTTCTCCAATTGCACGCTAACCTTTAGCAACTGTGATGCTAATCGCTCCTCGTCTGATCGAAGAGCCTTCAACCCATACCATTCACCCCCGCGAGAAATTACAGTACTCCGCCGAGCATCGATCCATTCGCGCTACATCAACACAGAGTTCCAAGCTCCGATATGGACCATAGGCACAACAAGCTTGTATCGTCTTGCATTCTTGTCACTCACCATGGCCATTCCAAAGGAATATTTTGGTAAGATTCAAAATTGGGTAGTGCCTTTGAACAGAAAAGATCACACACAAATACTGTCCATATAGTAGTGAAGTCCTTCCAACTCGCAAAGAAGAAGAAGGCAAGGTTGCTCTCAAGATCGTAGGCCATAGAGCCTTTATAGTAAAGAGGAGTATAACTCTCCTCCTGGACAGTTTGCCAGTGCTGCCGAGGAAAGCTCGATCAAAGACGACGAGGAAATGGATGATGAGGACGAGGACTGGATGTCCTGGAAGATTGGCGAGGATGTTTTGGAGATACTCATCAAGTTCCTGTGGCTCCATCCAGGCCATTGTCTCTTACAATTGGCCGATCTCTTTGAAGAGCATGCTCCTTGTGCTGCACTTTCGAAAGCTTTGCTTGGCATCCTGAGGCCTGGAGCAATGCGAGCTTTTGTGGACACAAATCCATCAAAAAGTCCAATGGTATTTCCTTCCATGACAACTTCCCACCATTGCGACTTTGTAGAACAAGATCAAGCTTGAGATTAGTTGGGATTGGACTTGCCAAAAGCATGAGCTTCTTAGAATTTCGCCTCGGGGATATCTTAGAGATGGTTCCAGTGGAGGACTTGGTTGTTAGTGTAAGGCCCTTCACACATCCCTTTAGCATACTTCTCCCAAGCATATTCTCTAGAAGCAATAATGGTTATGCCTAGTCTTTGAAATCGCTTCCATGGTTCTTGCCATTTTCCAGGGCACTCTATGTCACTGGTGCCATGCAGCGGATAGCAGACCTAAGCCAGAATCTAGCGAGCTGCTAGATAGAAAACACTTCTTGATTGCTTAGACCCTAAACCTACGATTATAGTGACCAACCTAGATTTCTCCAAGGAGGTTACGTTGCAAGCATAGACATGTCGTTCCAGCACACGACATAGTCATTGTAGATGACTGCTCCGCTGGTAGGGTCAGCCGCCGAGGATCGTCGTGCATGACACGGAGTTTCGCTCGTGGCAAAGAGCTACAAGGCCAAATCAAGATGCCCTCATTGGGCATATGCTGCTGCATGGAATCTCGTCAAAACGTGCGACGGTATTCCACTCGGGAATCAAACCAAAAAAACTCCTTGAATTCTTGAAGATGCCCAAGGGTGGCAACAGTCGCCAGCATGGCGCTCCAGGAAGTTAAGTCCCTCGCGGGCATACCATCAAAGACATCCTTCGCTTCCTCAAAACGGCGCATTCCAGGAGCCCAAGTGGCATTCCATCAAATACCTCCTCAATGCCCACTGTGGGCATTCCACGACACTGGATCCCTTTCCTCCAAATCCATGCCATCAAAAACAGCCCTCGCTTCTCGCCGTCATGTTCCATGACACCGAGGCTTTGCACGGGACCGCCTGGCCTCCTCCAATTCCCCGTTCTGGGCATGCACCGATAGCAGCAAGTTCCACGAGAAGATCTGGATGGTGTCAAAGACGCTGCGAGCGTTTTGGAGGCTGCCGCATTTGCCATACATCTGCTTGGAGAGGTAAGTGTTGAATTCGAGGCTCTTGTGCGACTGTGCGTGGAGCTGCGCCGCTCGAGAGAGGCTTGTGCATGACTTGATGCGCACGACCCACTGGCCAACGTTCCCATCGCCCAGATTCTCGAAGATCATGTAGGCTTCTCATTTGACGATCTTGCCAGACAAGCTTTTCTCGTGGCAATGGCCTGGAAAAATCGTCACGAGAAAACGAAGTTAGAGTCATAGCGAATTTATTCGCGAGCGACTAGGCTACCAACTTAAAACTTTACTCGAAGTTTCACCTCGTCGTTTCGTGGAAGTCATTGTTCTTCGAGGATCATGCTGACGTTCTAGCGTTGCCAAAACAATGATGCCGTTTGCGTGCTGCAGTGCCCAACATTATCTTCACACACCTTTGTGGATCATTCATGCTCGCCAGATCGATGCACTGACCACTGTTTTCTGGAATAAACAAATGCAAGCTGGTCAGAGAAAACATCTATTGGGGACAAAGATACCTCGAGCGTTCAAATCCAATGCCCTCCGAATTGTATCCGCCACTGGCATCGTCCCAGGCCCTCATCGGCTCAGCGGTCCAGCGGCTGGAACAAATCCAAGGTGTGACGCCACGAAGGGTGCCCCGCTAGCACGAGGCTATTAATGCCGTCCTTCTCACCAAGCCACATACTTGTACGTCTTAAACTCTCTCCACTACAAAAGGCGAGACTGTCCGAAGAATTCGGAGCCCGCTGAATGGAGAATCCACTAGCGCTTGCAAAGAGTTCCTGGCTGTTTAGTGTGCTCGTGGAGCGCGTGATGGCTATGCTGCTCGCTACTGATCGTTGCCTCGAGCTGTTTGCAGATGGATATGAGAGTCTAGAGAACTGGGGGTCGTGCGGGATGGTAGGCGCTCCCTCGGCATTGGAAAGAGTAGCGGAGATCGGACTGGTCCAAGACTAGTTTGTGCATTCAGCACTGATCTGCAAAGAAGAAAAAAGGATCAGTATATTTAGATCTATGTAGATCTATCTACCTTGTCAATAGTAGAGTGTTCGAGTCCGATGGAATCGAAGGTTTTTGTTTGCTCCTATTCCCGACGACCACAGCCACCAATCCACTTGCACGCTCAGGACCTGGAAATTTTCAATGTCACGAACAGTTTGGTATGATATCCAATCGACTCATACCTCTTTCCCAGCCTTCGATCTTAGTTTCTCGCGGAGCATCTCCACTGCTGCGATTGTACAAGCACGAATTTCAATCTCTTCCTCCGTGCCGGACGACAGCTCCTCGAGATTGTCTACTATTCGAGCAAGTTTCGGGCTGTAGTTGAGGATTCCCCACTGCCGAAGAACAGCAGGAACAATGTAGTCCGCAAACATCGTTATAGCAGCAATGTCCGCGAATGCTCCCAAGCCTTGGCCCTTGAAAGCTCCCCAAAGATCAGCAACAAATATCTGAGCTCTCTTGTAAAGGAAGACTTGATGCCCCTTGTACACGGAATGGTCCCTGAAGCCTGGACGTGTACAAGGATCAAAAGAACAGCTCATACATATCCAAGAACAACTGATTACCAGGAAAATGCATAGCAACCAGTTCCACAAGAGCGACAGCCGAGCCGCGTGCAGCAAGGATTAAGTTTACTGCTTGTCCATCGAAGCTTCTCTCTAGTTCAGTCCCCACCTAGAAAAAACAAAAGAGAGAAAAAAAAATTAGTGTGCGTGTCAGTGCACAAATTGAATCTAACCTCTGCTAATAAACGGGCACGTTCGTCCTGTAGAGGAAGTGGGCGTGGCCATTCAAGTAATTCACGCAACTGAATGCCTGCGTTTGACACACGCAGCTAACTAATCAGCAAAAAAACTTGACCGCAAAAGCTAAAAAACAAGCGCTTACCTGTGAAAGACTTGAGACTCTTAGCATCGAAAATGCTGTTATCTCTTTGCAAAGCGCGCTTGAGCCCCGCCGCCAAGTGATCGTAGTGAAGGTCGCCATCTACAAAAAACGACAGTGTCAAGCAACAAAAGAACAACAAAAGAACAACAAAAGAAAGGAATGATCAAACCTGGCCAAAAGCAGAAGTTGAGAGTGTCAAGGACCAACAAGTACTGTGCCGTGAGAGGACCACCATCGAAGTAATGGATGCCTTCGAAGTCCCATGAAACCGCTGGGAGATCTCCGTGCAGACCATCCACCACCTTTGCAATGCCTGCACAATCACCACGGAAGATCATCCAAAAGAAGGAAAGAAAGAAAGAAAAAGTTCTGGATGAAAAATTCTCACCGGCGGGATCGATGGAAACATGAGACGCGTGATCGGCTACCCATTCCGTCGAGGATCGAACAGCCAAGGAGGAGAATGGCGCTGCCACGGCATTGCGCTCTCCGTGATCCGCCATAGCCTTAGGGTTTAAGCGGCACTAGGCATTAACCAAAAAAAAATGGCCCTGTACACTCAAGAAAGAGAGAGAGGAAGAACCGAGATTTCTACTCTAGGAAGAAAGAAACGAGGGATCGAGCGAGAGAATCACGCTGTCTCTCAGCTCCTGGTGCCGCCGATGATCTTCTTGATGGAATGCAGCAGCTTCGTCCAGAAGGACACTTCCGGCTCCTCTTCGCCGGGCTCTTCCGCGATCTCGATGCCCGACTCGATGTCGACGTTGCCGCCGCGCGGTGGCGATCTGCGAGAACACGCACGAAAAACGCCTCAAGCATCGATATTTCGGAGGAAACAAGCGCAAGAACGAGGATTCTCGCCGCCGATCGATCGCAGCGCAAGCAAGAAGGCGCCTACCTGTGCTGCCATGGCGCCGGCGGGATTGCGCCTCGGACGCGTTCCATCGCTTGGCGCATTTGAGCGAGAGACCGAGACGAAGAACAAAGGAAATGCGCGGCAAAACCCTCAAACGCATGGCAAAATATTTCACCTTTTATTCAAGTGTAGGTCTCAGAGATGGAAGATAGAAATTTGGAGATAACGCTCATGATCATAGAGCATTTCTATAGATACCTTTGTTCGTGCCACTTCTTCTTAGTTCTCCCTTGAGAGAGTTCTTCTTTGGAGCCCGGATGATGATCAAATCTCTAGCAAGCTCGCCGATTCATCGTCACTGCCATCGCTGCCACTGCTGCTTCCGCTTCCACCCTCGGAGCTGCTGCTGCTTCCACTCTCGCTGGAGCTTGCCTTGGACTCTGGATGATCCGGCACAGCAGGATGGCTCTCGATCGAGAGCGGCGGCGGCTTGGAGTTGAGCTGCCCGTCCTCGTCCTCGCTCACATCCACGTCCTCGAGCTCGTAGTCACTCTCGTGCTCCGCCATGCCCTCCTCCATGTTGTTGCTCACGTCGATGTGCTCGACGTTGTTGGCTAGAACACCACCGCTCGGCTTGAGCTTCTTCGCGTCCGCGGCAGCATCGTCTTCCATGTCCACCGGCGAGAACTCATCCGCGTGTGATCGCTTCGGCGGAGGAGATGGCGCTGCGGCTTTCGATTTTCCTTTGCTCCCAGCAGCTTTCTTCTCGTTTTTCTTGTTGCTCGCTGCGGCCTCGGGCTGGCCACCAATGACAATCTCTTCGATGTGTTCCTGGAAGAAAAACCAAGAGCACGAAACTAAGAACAAGCCCAAGAGCATAGAAGCAAGGAAGAAAGTTCGAGGATCACATACCCGAGGGCCTCTATAGACGTTGGCATCGTCTCCGGCGCTAGCACTGCTCGTTCCATTCAGATGCAAAGGCGATCGATTTTCCGGAGCTGCGAGAGCCGAGGAGGAGGAGGCCGCAGACTCGCCAGGCAACCGGAGATGCCTGAGGCTCTTCACTGCCCTGTGGAGCCTTTCTAATCTGAAAGTCCTTCCATCAAAGAACAAGATAGCATCGGAGTCTTTGCAGTCCTCGCTAATACCTTGAAACGCGACCTTGGGCTTCCCTGGCTGATTGTTTGAGAGCTCCACAGTCACCTCGGCGCCCTTGTCTTTGTGGAGCGACCCTGGCCGGCTCGTATCGATCGAAGCAGGCTTGAATTCATCTAAGCGCCACAGGCAAAGAAAGAAATCTCAGCTGGAAATATCGATCGAGATCGAGATCGCACTTACAGCGCAGGAAGTAGAAGCGCTTGGACGGATCCTTGAGACTGGATCCGAGCTGTAGAGGATACCAGTGCTCCGCCTGGGGCGCCGTGGAGGGCTCCTTGGGGCGCGCAGCCATAGCTCGCTCAAGAACCCTAATTTCGTGGGCTTTGGCCAAGAGACCTAATCTCGAAACGCCAGGGATTTTGGAGCGAGGATGGAGGGCAAGATCGATGCCGATGGCTGCACCTATACCAGGATTCGCCGCAAGACTTGCAATACCGTGGAGGATCCAGAGACGAGGAAGCCGATCTTGAGGTGTGAGAGGCTCGAGCAGCTCCTCCGCCACTGCCCTGGGAGGTAATCTCTATTTCTTTCTTCCAATTTCGATCATCATCGATCTAGGAAGCCCGAGGTCGTGGAGTCCAAGAGAGAGGAGACAGAGGAGGACGTTCCAAGCGAGGAGGAGGGCGATCACCAGCACAGCCTTGGCTCTAGCAGCGGCAATCCATTGTCACGATTCTCCGAGGCGCTGGAGGAGCATCTATCGGGCGAGATCGAGGGATTCATGCGCGCGGCGGAAGAGATGGCAAACGAGCTGTTTGGGAACTTTGGGATCTTCAAGCACGGCGAGAGAGAGAGGGGCAGCGACGAGGAGAGATTCCACCGGAGAGCTCCATCGCCGCAGCCATTCGGGCGAGGAAGAAGGGGCGAGGAGATGGAAGGAGAAGAAAAAGAAGGGGAGGATTTCGCGGACTTTCGCAAGGGCTTTAAAGAAGTTTGAGCACAAAAATTAGGGTTCTTACTTTTAGGGTTCTTGAGAGTTTCTAGCTACTGCGCATTGAATCGGTTACACGATCGCCGGATCTCGCCCGCCCCGCCGGTCTTGACGCCCAATCTGGAGAGCTTGTCCATGGATGCCGCGAAGGAAAAGAAGAACAGCGCTGGATCTCGAGCGAATAGCCTGACGATTTCCCTGGAGGGGAAGGAGGCGAGGAGGCTCTCGTCGGATGTGAGCAGCGATCTGCCGGCTTCCAGGTTCTTGAAGTAATGGTTGTCGAAGGTGAAAGGCGCGGCCTTGTCGAAGAACTCGATGGCCGTCACAGGGGCTCCTGGCGGGCAGTCCTTCTTGAGTTCCTTCGCGAAGGACGGATCGAGAGAAGGGTCTGTGCCGTCCAGAGAGGTGTTGACTCCATAGAGCCTCTGGCTGAATTGCGAGCAGTGGGAGACCCCGAGCGTGTGAGCGCCTGGAAAAAGAGAAGATCATCGAGGCTTTTCGAGCTAGCAGCTACATATCCATACCAGAGAGCGTGACGAGATCAAGTAAGTTGAGTCCTTTGCTGTGGAAGTTCTTGAGCAGCTCGTCCAGACCAGACCTTGGCGATGGGATTTCTCTAAGCGCGCTATCCGCGCGTGACACTGTTCCATCCCTCCGTCCGAGCGCCAGATTCCAGCCCGGCCCTCCCGCCTGGAAGAGTTTATAAAGATCAAAACAAGGACACAGAAGCATGCTGGAAACTTGCCAGGATCAACATATCTCGAGTGACCATCGCAAGTATATCAGCACACGAGACCACACCCGGGCACTGGGCTTCCACGGCTTGCTTCGCGAGATCGATCGTATCAAACGCATCCTGGACTAAGTCCCGGTTTGCCACGGAGTCTCTCTCGACCGAGGACTGCGGAGTTTGGCCGATGAGGATCGATCCATCGCAGCCCTGCATTGTTTGTGGGATTGGCAAACGCGCTCTACCCGATCAACACAAACCTCTACGAAGCAGTCGTGGAAGAAAAGCCGAAGAACTTGTGCTGGGTGATTGGTCAGCTGCTGGAATCTCCTCAGTGAAACTTGCGCGACGATGGATGCGATGCCTGGGCAGCTCGAGTCGTAGAAACCGGGCCAGAATTGGTGGGAAGAGCTTGGAAAAATCACTGCGATTGCAATCAAAACAGCCAGAAATCTCATCTTGGTTGGACTCCGCAGCTCAAGTTACTGTCATGCAATTTAGTTCATTATAATATAAGTGGGATTCTTGAGGTGGACTATTCTGATGAGTGGATCTTATTATTATCTAGCTTTAGCAGTTCTGGCAATGATTCTCAGGGTTTTGTACCACAAAGTTGCTCATCGAGTAGACAAAGTGAAATTATTGTTTGTAAAAATTGTTTGCTGGAAGTAATGTGAAATTTCTTCACACCCTTTTAAATTAATGCTAAATCTTAGAATATACTCTATGGACATTCCATATTGCGCTGGAAGTATCTTCTTATTAAAGGTTGAAAGAAAAAGAAACAGTGACAAAAACGTCTCTCTCTTTCTCTTCGCTCTCTTGCTTTTCCTCTTTCTTTTGCCTCCTGCACATAAAGATTTTGCTATGCAGTCCTTTATTTGATTAACTCCCTCAGCCATGCTGCTCAAACCCTTCAAGACACTTGAAGAGCGGCTCCATCAGGCTCCCATTGCAGAATGCATCGTATATTTTGTCCAGGTCCTGCTTGGGAGCTCTTCCTTCCAGGCCACCCCCTGTGAGCATCTCCGTGCCCAGTTCATGACGAACAAACTGGTACAGCGGGTATGAGACGCACTTCTCTATGATATGAGTCGCAGGTTTGTCCAGGGACTCTTTCCTGGTTGTGGCAATCGCCTCCTCCAGTTTTGGTTTCAATCGATCTTTAAACTCGCCAAATTTCCTGACCGAGCAGCCCTGCGTGGTGGGATTGGCGAGAAAGACTTGCCTCAGCTTGTTTAGTAGTGTGGAGGAGCCGTCCATTGCATCGTCAATGAAGCTGAACGTATACTGCTTCTCCACTTCGAGCAGCATGCTCTCAACACAGGCAGCCGGGAAGAACTCATCCCCGATCGAGGAGAGAACTTTCATCACAGCTCCTTGCAATGCCACCTCCAGATGCCTCAGATCGATCGCCTGGCAGATGCCCAACAAGTACGTGGACAGCATCATCTTGAGAATCTCAGCGGCCTCTTCGGATTTCCTCGCGGAGACGAGTCCGAGAGAGTTGACTGCCTGATTGTGGTGCTCGGCCGTCTGAACGTGGGTGGTGACGGGATTCGCCAAGTATGCAAGCTCGGACATGTAGGCAGCCATGGCAATCTCTGCGCAATGGAATCCATAATCAAGGGACGAGTCCGCACCAGCTGACAGGTTGGAAGGCAGCCCGTTGTTGAAGCTGGCATTGACCAGCTCCGAGAATTGAGCAAAGACGAGCTTCCCGATTGCGGCCAGGGCGATTCTCACGTTGTCCATCGCGACACCGATGGGAGTGCCTTGGAAGTTTGCACCGTGCAGCGCCTTGTCACGCGCAACGTCGATCACGGGATTGTCGTTGACCGAGTTGATCTCTCGCTCGATGGAGCGAGTTGCATGGCGGATGACTTCGATCTGGGGGCCTAGCCATTGCGGAGAGCTTCGTATTGCGTAGTGGTCTTGCCTGAACTTTTTGAGGTTGTCAACCTGGTTCAGTCTAGCTGCGGACGCCATGAAAGCGCTGTCTTGAAGGACGTGGTTCATGACTGCCGCAGCTTCGATCTGCCCAGGGTGGCGCTTCAGCTTGTGGATGAGCGGATCTACAAACTCGCTGCGTGCGTGGATGACTTCGCAAAACATGGCAGTCAGGACTTCAGCAAAGACGACGAGAACGTTGGCATCGAAGCAAACGAGAGATCCCAGAGCTGCACCCGCCGAAGTCCCATTCACAAGCGCTATTCCTTCCTTGGGCCGCAGTTCGAATGGAGCTTCAACTCCCGCAAGCTTGAGGGCTTCTTGAGCAGAGGTGACGCTTCCATCTCTGGTGAAAGCTACTGAATCTGGTCTTCCGGTTAGAACGGCTGCAATGTAGGCCAGCGGCATGAGATCCCCCGAAGCAGTGATTGATCCTCGGAGAGGAACTTTGGGCGTAACTTGAGCATTGATGAGCTTGACAATGGCATCCAGGATCTCCCAACGTGTTCCCGAGTAGCCTTGCACCAAACAGTTGGCCCTCACCAGCATGGTGGCGCGCGTGACATGAACAGGCAAGACATTGCTTGGATTGGTGCCCATGATGCCAGCATTCAAGTAGCGGATTAGCTCCTGCTGTAGGCCCGAGAAATTTGCCGTCCTTCGATTGCAGTGAGCTCCGAAGCCAGTGGAGATTGCATAGGTATCGACTCCTTTCGCGACACTCTCCATGACCCACTCTGCGCATTTGTCCACTCGAGATTTGGCACTCTGGACAGCAAGCTCAACATGGACGTGGTCAGCGCGCCTAGCAACTGCTGTGACTTGCTCGATTGTCAGGGCAGTGCCCTCGAGCGCTATCATGCTGGCGTTGTCTAAACCCTTGACCATCCTACGAACTTCCTTCAAGTGGCTATCAACTCCATCCATGGGGTATGCATCTGCACTTCCCATTTCACAAGTCCTAGATCTGATCTCACACACACCTGAACCGTCTTCGTTCTAATGGCGAAAAGTAGTCGAAATGGGCTCTCGTTAGCTCTTTCTACGTGGCTCTTGCTGTTTCCTACGCGTTAAGGGAAAGTTGCCATCGGCATGGCGAGCAGGCAAGATAGGAGTAGGGCAGACAAGCCATGGCACGCTACCAGGCGCCGGAAGAACTGCCTGAATGCCCAAGATTCCAAAAGGTTACTCAATAACACAAAGTATGTGACTTTGCATTTTTAACAAAGGGTAGACTGTCATGGCTGTGAAGCACCAGCTAATCCCCCATGCAATTGAGCTCACCCACGTTCAAACACGAGGGAATTTTGCTCGCCACATTAAAAGTTTAGCATCAAATTCTTTCTTAACCTTCTATGGTTTATATGAAACTTGATGACATCCAACTATTATGTCTCCACTCATTTATCATTTGGTTTCACAAGACAAGTATGCGCTCCACGCGTCTTCGAGGAGACGTCTCAACCTCTCCAGTGTCCCTGTTGGTAAAGTTATGGTGACTTCAATCCCCTGGGGTGATCTTGGATGAGGATTGAACATGCAAAGTCCATCCAATCCAAGCCTCTCCAATCCAACATGCCGCACGGCTTCTGGTCTCCCCCATCCCAAATCAATCTCGTAGTACCGGAACCGCGGCGAGCTCGAGCACAACATGTTACAATTCTTGCCAAGCTTGTCCGCTGCAATGCCCTTGGAGCTAAGCTTCTTCGTGATCCCCTCCATGCCAAAGCTCGTCGAAACTGCATCCTCCAGCAAGCTTGCAGCATGGCGGAGGCCACCTTTCCGGAGCTCACCAGCAGTCGTCGTTGACACCGCGTGGAGCACTGCATTCCCAAAGAACTCGTCCGGCAGCTGAGGAGCTAGCCTTTTCCTGCAGTTGGCAGCCATGGAATTGGTGGTGCTCGTGGAATCGGGCAGATCCCTCGCTGCACACATGTTGATCCAGATGTGAGCACTTAGCACTTTGAAACTCGATAACCCGGCGCCAGCCATCTCCTTGATCTTGTCAATGTAGTCTCTCTCGAAGCAGAAGATTCGACCGCTCATCGCTATGTTACCGGACTTTGGAAGATCATGGCCGCTTGCAACCGGCGAGAAATCACTTGCTCTCGGGTAGTCCAGCTGCTGGGGCCCGAGATCTCGATCAATGCGAGGAACTTGGCTAATCTCACCTTTGAGACAACTCTCTGCCCAAGATACTAGGAAATGCACCCGGCCAGTTCCATCAGCTAATGCATGGTCCGCAGCCCAAAGCCACCGAAATGCCTCCGCACGAGAACCTTGTCACCTAGATGAAATCCAGGGGATGAAATCCTCAAGAAACGCTGGTCACTGGTTACCTGGATGCTTAGCAGCGGGCTTCCGAGTGGTGCCGCAGAGCTTCCATACTTGCCACTTCGAATCAGAGCCGAGAAGTCGGGCGATGGCTGAGAGTAGTCGAGCTTGTCAAGCGGAAAGTCGGCTCTTGCCACTGTCCACTCGACACCAGCGGCATTGCAGTCGATTCCATACGAGTTGCCATCGCTGGAGAGCGCCAGGCGCCCAGCTGCAGGGTAGAAGTGGAGCAGAACTTTAGAGAGTGAGAGCCTCGCTTGGTGGATCAAGCTCAGGTTCTGCGCGTCCGAGCGAGAGCCTGGATAGAACGCAACACCTTGCATATAGGGATGGAAGATGTATTTCATATCAAACTGGGAGAGAGGAAGGAAGCAGCTTGGAGTTGGGGATAGCGGCTCAAGCATGAGGCGCTCAATCTCCTCGACCTTCATGATCTTTGTGGAGTGTAGAGCCCTTTCAAGAAATCGCGTTATATTGTTCTCTTCAAACGATTAGATTTTAATAACTAGACAAGATTTTCTTAGCTGCGAGGAAGATCTCCGCTGGAAAATGGAAACGGAAGCACGCTCGCTTACTCCTCTTCTTCTTCGTCTCCATCGCCACCGCCAGAGGCCTTCTTCGATGCCGCCTTCATGTTCTTCCTCTTGACGCGCCCCGGGCCGCCACCTCCGAACGGGCTCGTCAGTGCAAAATCGATGTGCTTCTGGGACTCGACGCGGACAAGGAAGGATGGAACGTTCACCATTTGCTTCCCGACCCTGGCCAATTCGCAAGACTCTCGTTAGATCACAAGGAGATCTGATAAGATAACTAAGAGAAGGAAGAAAGAACTTAGAGAGAGTGGAGAAGGAACTAAGAGAAGAAGGAAAGAAAAAGAGAGAGAGAACTTTGGATCCCACCTGATGTGCCTTTGCCTGACGAGAACGCGCGCGTGATGGATCGACTTGGCCATGCCCGCCTTGAACACCAGAGTCTGGAGCCGGCGCTCGAGGAAGTTCTCCACGGTGAGCGCCAGCACGTAATCCAGCTTGTTCTGGCCCTCCTCGAGCAGCCCATAGCGATGCATCCGGCGGAGGAGCGCGTCGCCCTCGAAGATCCGGCGCGGGTTCTTCTCGTCCAGCGTGAGCAAGTGGCGCGCGGCGTTGCGGATGCGACTCAGCACGTACTGGAGTCGCCACAGCTCGCGCTTGTTGCGCAGGCCATACTCGCCCACCAGCTTGAGCTCCGCGTCCAGGCGCTCCTTCTCGAATGGCCGCCGTGGCTTCTTGAAAGTTTTCCCATCTGCGGCACACCGGATCGATCGGCACGGGCGCAATGCGATCGAGAAGGAGAGACTTACAGTTGCGGTAGAAGCTGACGTTCACCATCGCCGATCCTCCAGCGCTCCCGCCCGCCCGCCCGCCGGCAAGATCCCTAAACCCTAGGTTCGCTCTAAGCCCTACGATCAGCCCTAAATCAAACGGCCCAAATTTGGAGAACGATCGTTATAAAATTCCTTGATCAGGTTATGGTTAAGAAAAGAGCGATGTGTGAGGAGGTGTTTAGGCTGTTCCTCAGGGATATCTTAGAGATGGTTCCAGTAGAGGTTTTGACTGGTAGTGTGAGATTGGTTTGTCAAAGTTGGGCAGCGTGCTCACGCGAGATTCTAAAAAACTTATGCTTTTTGCAACTCCGGACATGGAAGTTCGTAACTAGTATCAGGCTTGATCTTGTTCTAAGACAGAGCAGAGACGGGGAATTGTCATGGAAGGAGATGCCATTGACATTTTTGATGGATTTTGTGCGCAGGCAAACTCTCCCGCGGGGTTATCATCCTCTTTACCCTAGAGGCTCCATGGCCTACGATCATGACAGCAACCTTGCCTTCTTCTTGTTTTCTAGTTCGAATCGCTTCGCTAGTATATGGACAGTATTTGTGTGTGATTTTTTCTCCAAACGAGTGAAGGCACTGCCCAGTTTTGAATCTTACAATAAGTATTTCCTTGAAATGGCCATAGCGAGTGACAAGAATGCAAAACGATACAAGCTTATTGTGCCTATGGTCGATGGTGGAAAATGGGACTCTGTGTGGATGTTTGACTCGAGTGCAAATGCATGGAAGGAAATCGACGGCTCGGCAGAGTACTGTATGGTCAGTGCAATTTCTCACGGAGGTGAATGGTATGAGTTGAAGGCTTTTCGATCAGAGGGCACTCATGAGAAGCTATTAGGATCACAGTTGCTAAAGCTTAGCCGCGGGGAGTGTACAATTGGAGAAATCAAGCTGGACTGGCTGTCATCCGTAAAGCTTGAGAAGTGGCAGGATGGTTTCTTAGTTGCTCAGTATAATCCTGGTCTTGCAGTTCTCAGGCTTTGGGAAGTGGTGGGGAGCAAGGTTAAGGAGATTGCATGCTTGACTGGAATTGATCATCCAGATGAGTGGGGCATCAAGGCTTGGAATGACAAGGTTTATATAGCGTTACTGAGGCAATTAGAGTGGTATAAACTTATGGAATGGAGTCATGGAGTATGGAAGGAACTCTTGGCTACAAAAGGATGCAGTAAACTTGTCCATGTCCAGCTTGTTTAATCCTGTTAACACTTCTCATTGATCAATCAAGATGGTTTATCTACGATGCAGTACTTCCAGAGATGCGCCAGGTGGTGTTTAGGCTGCTCCTTGCTTACAGCACATGGATCTTTAGTTAGTATTAAAAATTTACTTTGTATATCAACCTCCTCGGTACTGAAGCAATCAGACTGAAGCATAACATTTCTTCTTGGCTCCAGAAATCTGCTTGTTCTTCCTGCCAAAACACTCATTGGTGAGAACGAGCGCACATACTCGACAGCCAGTTTTGGCCAGCTTTGCCGCTGCCATTGCAATGGCATTGCCTCAACATCCCGCGCTCTGTAACCGATCCAAGAGAAATGCATAATACAGCACCCCCCTCTCTTATGTGGCTGCCTATTTGCCATGTTCACTCGCCTCCTCTGTAGTCACACCTAGCTCTGCACCCTAAATGTTTAACGACTAACGTTAAATTTTAATTAGTAGATGTTGTTAACTAATATGTTAATGACTATAATTTTATAATTAGCCAGTGAATGAACTTATAAGTATATAACCTATTATTGGTTTAGGTTTTTCTATATTTTCTTTTTTATTTTATTCATTCTCTTTAGTGACCACAAGATCTCTTAAAACTAATACATGGTTTGCAAATAGTAATCTTACATTTACTCAAATGCTTAGAGTAATGTATTGTTGGTGCATTAAAATGCCATAAAATCAAACTTATATTTAGTGTAGTATTAAAAGTGAGCACACAACAACAAATTGGTATAACTTTTGTTGTGATATCTATATTATCACATTATAACAAGGTAGTCAAAAGATTGGTGGTCCAGGAAGAATTGTGGAAATTGATGAAAGTAAGTTTGGTAAGCAGAAATATAATCATGGTAGAAGAGTAGAAGGTCAATAAATTTTTGGAGAAATTAAACATGATTTAGATCAAATATTTATGGTTCTGATGGCTGATCATACTGCACAAACTTTAACTAATATATTATATACATATGTTAAACCAGGTAAGCTCTATTTCTATTATTATTCTTAACTAGTAATTATAATTAATTTTTTAGAAACAATTATATATAGTTATTTTTGGGCTGGTTATGATTCAAAATGGTTGAATCAATTGAACTTTATTCATTATACAGTCAACCAATCCCAGAATTTTATTGATCCCATAACTAGAATTCATACAAATTGTATTGAATCAACATGGAATGCAGTGAAAAGATCCTTTCCTCACTAATATAAGAAAAGGATTATACAACTTTTACTTTCAAGAATATATTTAGCAAAAAATATATATTGAAAGAAAGGAAGTTGCATTTAATATTCTATGCAGTCATATTAAGCTATACAATCAAGATAATGCTGTTAAGTAGAATAAATAGTATAATTGATTTTTTTACTTTTAAATACTTAAAAATAATTTAAAACAATATATTAGAACAATGGCATGCCCGTGTAAGCTATGAGGTGGCATGCAAATCCAAATAAGCAAATGGGGCCCACCCTAAATAAAGGGGGTGCTATTCTACCCACTGATTTCTCCATCGCATTGCCCTCGAGATCCCTCCCTTCCCTACTCCAGCTGCTGTCGATCCATTCCCTAGCATCAGCGCCCCAATGCAATGGCGCGGGCAGTGTGGAGAAGAAAGCCTGCTAGAACATGAAGATTCCCACCAAGAATTAAAGAATTCTTGTTTTAAACATGTATCAAAACGGAATTTCTCAAAAATCATTTTAAAAAGGTGTGCGTGCAGTGCTGGTAGTAGGGTGCACGCGAAAGAAGCTCGTGCTATTTGCAACTCCGGGCGAGTTCTACATGTAAGTTCCCAACTAATCTCAAGCTTGATGTTCTACGACAGAGCAAAAACGGGGAATTATCATGGATGGAGATACCATTGAACTTCTTGATGGATCTTGAGGTACAAAGTGGCCTCTTGAGAGTAACCTTGCCTTCTTGTTTGGGAGTTCGAATATATAGACAGTATTTGTGTGTGATCCTTTCTCCAGGAAAGTGAAGGCACTGCCCTGAAAACTAGCAGAAAATATAGTGAGTGGCAATGATGCAAGACGATACAAGCTTGTTGTGCCTATGATTGCATCACCCAATTCTGTGTCAATTAACTACATTAACTCCATTTATCAATTAAATTTGATTCCTACTTTAATTTAACTTACAGGTAGGAGCTCCTTCGCCTTCTCATTCTCCTGGAATGCCTGGTGGATTAGAATGTGGGCAAAGTGGTGGTATAGTTCTGTTCACAGGTCTACGAAATTCTCACCATTCCCACTCCACCGTCCGGTTGGAGACAAGATAGTTCTGCAATATGATGCAAAGGTAGAAGCCTTTTTCTAGCCTGAATTTAGATTCTCGTCCTATAAGGTTTCTGTGTTTGATTCTATCGTGAAGACGGTGTCTAGGAAGGGCTCTGCATTTAAAATGGAAAGGTTTTCAAGCTAGGAGAGCATGTAGACAGTTGGAGAAGTTTTCTTTTCGAGTTTGACATGCAGTTTGATTCAGCCAATGTGGCATCTACAACTGTGACTTTGTAAGAAACCTTGTATCAAGGTTCGGACTACTAACGACTTTACAGGTGAAACAAGCCTTACTTTAGACGTTGATCCTAAATGGGATGTTTGACAATGCTCCACACTGACAAGAGGAATGAAGGTTTGTTTCCTTACCTTTGAAATATTAGAAGGTTGTAATGCAGTGCTTTGTATAGATTACATCTTGAATGAGTCTTGCAACTTGTATGGCTTCACGCCTCTGAGGTATGAATTTTCTCAACATACAAATACTTGAATGACAAAAGATCTTCACCTTTGCTAGTAACTCTGCTGCACAATTATGGTCACAAATATATTTTTAAGTCACTATAAATTTGTTTTCATATTGTATGGTCAATAGCTCAACTGAGTACTTTGCAAACAGTGCAATTTCTAGTGGAGGTGAATGGTGGGTTAGGGGAGCAATTAAAATCCCACTTGCTAAAGCTTTGTTGCAGGGAGTGTACAGTTGGAGTAATCAAGGTGGACTAGTCTCAATGGTGTCATGGAAGTTGGACTTTTTGATAGATTTTGTGTCCAGGCAAAGAGTTAAGGGCTAACTATAGAGGTTCCATGGCCTACGACCAGTTTTAAATCTTGGAGAGAATATCCCCAAGCTTGTGCTTTTAGGGTGTTTGAAGCAAAATACAGGCGGATTGTATAATTGGAGAAATCAAGCTTAGCTCACCGCCATCCTGAGAATTATTCATGCTTGGCAGGATGGTTTCTTAGTTGCTAGTCCTGCAGTCCTCAGGGAAGTGGTGGAGAGCAATGAATGAGATTTAGAATCAAAATCCAGATGTTTGGGGATGAACTTCAGTGGGGATGAACTCCCACCATCTTACCATCAGCTCAAATGGAGGAGCTGCAACTAGAGAGTGTAGGGAGTTTTAAGTTCATAGTTGTACCCCTTGGTCCTGAAGCCAATAAAGTGGTATAAACTGTCTAGCAGCAGCTCTTGCTTGGAGAAGATACGGGAAAATACACTGATCTTGTCCGCGTTCAGCTTGTCTAATCCTGTAGCCTCACAACCATTGACATTTTTCATGGATCAAACAAGATGGTTTGTATATGATGAAGTTGACGACAAGTTTGTGAGCATCACGTACTTCTCCCTACATTCCCCATGCACTCTGTGCGACACCCGCCACCCTCTTTGCAAATCCCCATGCAGCTGGCAAGCGCCCAACAGGCTCAGCTGCGCGGTCAGGAAAGGTGGCAAACTCTCGAGCAGCTCCTCAGCTCGATCCAGCTGACCCGCCCTGGACAAAACATCAACCATGCACCCAAAATGCACAGCCTCGGGGCAAATCCCGTGATCTCCTCTCATAGAAGCGAAGAACTCCCATCCCTGATCCACCATTCCATAGTAGCTACAGGCCGAGAGGATGTTTACAAAGGTGACGCTGTTTGGGGCGAGGCCCTCGAGCGCCATGCCGCCGTACAGCTCCAGCGCCTCCGCGGACCGCCCGTGCTGGGCGTACGACGCGATCATGGCCGTCCACGCCACGACGCTTCCCGTACAGTGGCGGTCGAACACCGCCCGCGCCTCGCCCAGGCTGCCCCGCTTGCCGTACATGTCCAGCAGCGCCGTGGCCACGAACCCGTTGGTCATGAGGCCCATCGCGTCTGTACGGTCGTGGATCTGCCGGCCCAGCTGGAGCGTCCCCGCCATGGCGCACGCGTCCAGCAGCGTCACAAACGTGAACTCGTCCGACGCCACGCCCTCGTGGTCCATCCTGACGTGGACGTCCAGTGCCACGCTGGAATGCCCGTTCTGGGCATATGCCGCGAGCATCGAGTTCCAGGACGTGAGCGAGCGGCGGAGGATGGATCTAAACACCGCTTCCGCCTCCGCCACCTCGCTGCTCCTCCCATACATCGTGACCAGCGAATTCGCCAGGAAAACGTTGGATCCCAGCCCACCGGCGATGATCCTTTCGTGGATTTGCTTTCCCAGCGCCAGGGATCCGGGGCAATCGCAGCACGCCACCAGCGCCGCCACGAAAGTGATCTCGTTGCTCGCGATCCCCTCGAGATCCATGCGACGGAAGAGGAGGATGGCCTCGCCGCCATGCCCGGATCCCGCCAGCGCCGCCACCATGGAGCTCATGGACACCACGTCGCGGGAGTTCGTCTTGGAGAAGACCTCGCGCGCCTCGGCGATGCTGCCGCAGCTCGAGTACATGTTGATGAGCGCGGTGGCGACGACGAGATTGGATTCGTGGCCGCCGCTGCGCAGCCGCGCGTGGATCTCTCGCCCCTGCCGGAGATCTCTCTTGCCCGAGAGCGCGCCCAGGATGCTGCTAAAGGTCATCTCGTCCGGGGCGACGCCCTCGCAGTCCATCTCGCGGAGGAGGCGCAGGGCCAGGACGCCATCGCCGTTTTGGACGCTGGCCACGATCATGATCGTCCACGAGTAGACGTTGCGATCCTGGATGGTGAGGAAGACGGCGGTGGCGGAGTCGAGATCGCCGCAGCGGCCATAGGCTTCGACGAGATTGTTGCAGAGGAATCGGTCGCGGTGGATGCCGCTGGAGACCATCCGGGCGTGGATTTGATCGCACTCTTCCAGGAGCTGGCATTGCTTGAGCAAAGAGACGCATCTCCTCACGCCCTCCGCGGCATTGGGATTGCTCGCCGGGAGAAGAGTGGCGCCACTCGGCTGTGGCGGGAAGAGTGTTGTGCTCATGAACCCTAAAACTTTTTAAAAAACAGACTTTTCTTTTCCACACCAAAATCATATCATTTTGCAATCTTAGAAATTTTTTCCTTTTCATATGATTATCTTGTATGATGGAGAAAGAAGATGCAATCATGGTTCCTCGGCTTATAGAATTCTTTGTTCAGTGAGTTCTTCTGTGCCATCTTATCGAATGAAAGGTTAAGAACACCTTCAAGATGTTCAAGATGGCACCCATTTTGCTCAAAATCCTTTAGGTAGAGAGGATTACCCTTTGGCCAACTTTTTTTTTCCATATGAAAGAATGGTCGGGGAATAATCTGGATGGAAATCATGGGGGGACATTGGAGATGAAACTTTGGGCAAGTTTCTTGCCGAGCTCAACCTGCGAAGCAGTAGTGAGATGAACTCCATCTTCCTGCAGAGCCAAGCCGTGTGCATCCACGTAAAACACATTCGCAATGTGGATTTGTTGCTGGGCCTGACGAACCAGCTGAAGAAGACGGGGGTGAGGATGATTGTGAGCAGTGATTCCAACCTGTTTTCCCAAGCCTTAGATCTTTCCCAAACAACAAAATCAAGAGAGCCACTCACCTGGATGAATGGCAACTGATCCCAGCCTAGATCAGACCTTACGTTGCCAATGAAAGCCTCGAGAGCTCTCTTGTAATTCCTCGCGAGGTGCTCCGAGAGCGTGTCAGTCTCGCCTTGGTACCACAAGAGCGCTCTCAAAACGCCACCTTTGCGAATGGCTTCCTTCGCCCTCTTGATCATCCGCTCGTATAGAAAGCTCCCTTTCGTCCATTCCGTGATGGAAGTGGCGCCCTTGGCGCAAGGCACGAGGCCCAGGAATCTACTTCTCTGCTGGTTGATCAATGCGGCTCCAAACGTCAAGCCAGGCCCAATCCCACAAACTTTGCCTGGATCGAAGGGAAAGCTTTGAGAGACAATCGCGAGCTCTAGGATCTAGAACGATATCGCTTAGCATCAAGAACTTACCAGTATCAATGTCTCTGTGCAATGGCTCCGCGGCATCCTCCCATTCCAGATCCACATTGAGCCTCTTGATTGTGCCATTTGGTGCCCAGCTCTCCTGTGGAACAAATCCATCCCATTCCCTGCGCTGCCCTACGGCATGGACGCCGCCCCTCCCGGCCATGTTGCTCTGCCCGGAGAGGATTACCACATCCAAGCTCTCTCCCTCGCCATCGCTCCCAGGTTGCAAATCCATTCCAACCATGAAACTCAAAAGAACCCCCAATGCATACTTTGAGGGCCACATGATCTAATCGAATATTTCACCCTTTGCAGCGAATAATACTTTGATACTTAATTCAAATTCTTTGTTTAGGGCTGTGGAGAAAATGGCGACAGTCTTGGAGCGCCCCGCTTCGATCCCGCCGCGACTGAAGCGATCAGCTGGAGTGAATCCCAGATCGGCGAGGCTGGCGATGGCTTCTTCATCCGGAAAAGGTAAATCTCCCGCTGGATTTACCGGTTCTTGCTTCAAGCAGCCGCAATGGCTACTCCCCAGCGGCGGCGACGAGGGCGAGCTCTTTCGTTTTGTGGAAGTCACGCCAGAGGAGAAGATCCTAAGAAGCAGCGCCTACAAGGTAAAGCTCGTCACTAGCACGAGTCCCAGTTCTAGTTTTTCCGAGCCTGGAGGACGGATTTGGCTGGCTTTGATAGGCCAGAGTGGAGAAACCGCGCTGCGATGCGTGGATTCGGGGACACGGTTCCAAAAGGGGGATGTTGATGTGGTGGAGTTCCTGGGACCGGACTTGGGAAAGCTTGAAGCCATATGGATTGGACCAGAGAGAGGTACTTCGCAGAAAAAATCGCTTTTTTCTTACTACAAATCCAAGTTTTGAGCTGAAACTTCTATAGGTGCCTGGAGGCTTGAAGAAGCTGTAGTGACCGTAGCTCCTGGAAACGAAGCCGCGAGCTCCAGAGGCGTGAATTACATTTTTAGAGGCGATGGCGAGCTGCTTGGCGATGGTGGTGATGTTTTGGCCGTAGAACTCAAGCCACAGGTGATTGATTCGGATCCAGCAAGTTCTCCACGACCAAACGATGATGCCAACACGATGAAACAGTATGAGTCCTTAAAGCGTTCTCTCTTGGTGTCACACGCGACTCTGGTTGCTCTTGGAGCTGGAGTTCTAGCACTGTCGAGCTCCAGGGACGTCGCACTAGCCTTTTCACTGGGTGGAGCTCTTGGGTTTCTTTACTTGCTTTCGCTGGAAGGGGTGGTGGATCGGATTGGCAAAGGCGAGACTACATTCAGGAAACCTTCCGTGCTGCTTTTGCTCGTAGCTGTGATATTCTTTGCGGCTGTGATCAAAGGCTCTGTCATACTCCAGGACAGGGAACTTAGCCCCGGGTTGCTAATGGGAGGAGTGGCTGGGTTTTTTATGTATAAAGTTGCAGTCTTCATGGCTGCCACCAAGAAAGATTAAAATCAAAAGCTCTTTGAAGGTCACATGAGACTTAAAAGATGAATTATTATAAGAAGCTACTCGATGGAGCAATAGCGTGGACAAAGAAGAAGCTTTCACACACAAAGAGATCGCGAACAAAAGAGCGTGATACTCGCTTAGCTTATCTCGCTCATGGATCCCACACGGAAGATCACCAAGATCGAGTGTTTCTTGCACTGAGGATCCGGGAATTTGGAGTGGCCTGGGATTCAACTAGCAATTCAAAAGACAGCCTTTTCCTTCGTTCCCAGGCCCCGCCTCCACAACGCTGTCCCCCCGGACCACCAACACAAACAATGGCGATAGAATATCCGGGTGGCGGACGACATCACACACAAACCCTAAATTAAAAGCCTGCATGGCTCTGGCGAGATAACAACAGGAACGTGAGACCAAGCGCAACCACCAGATGCCAAACCCAAATCCCAAAGCCACGTCATTGTTATCTCCAAGGAAAAGCGATCCCATGCCTCGACCGCGACGCCCACGCCGCGTCAGCCCTAGAAACAGGGGCAAGGGCCCTAATTTTGCCCTAAAAGCTGGCTTTCGAAAAGATAACGGCTAGGATATCCTATCCATCCATTCCCAGCCAAATCATGGCCGTCTTACACACTCGACAGTGTGCGCGCTTTAAAAGCTACACAAACAAGGCGCAGACAAGATCTATCGGGCCTGTAAACGGCTGCTGGCTCGCAGGCCAATGCACGGGCGGCACGTGGCCCCCGGGGGGTGCACACGCGGCAATGTCATAACGTTCAAAATATCCCGCCAGCTAGGACTCCACGTGCCGCAGACGTGGCTTGGTAGGGCTTTCCGTTTTTATTTACGTTGGGTTAAAAAAGGGGTGTTGTTACTTCGTGTGTGTTTGTCCGAGGCTCTCGCTCTTTCTCTCGCGTGCGCGTGTTCTTCGCTAGGGTTCTTCCAGATCGTCGCGAGGCGCTTGTGCTAGAGGAGGATCCAATCGCTGGAGTGTGCCGTGCTTTCGCCGATTCCTGGGAGGCGCTGATTGATCTACATTTTGGGGGAATGGAGAAGATCGATGCGGCCGTCAGGAGGATGGCCTCCAAGCCCGCGGCCGTGGCCACATTCACGCTCCTCACGGCGCTGCTGCCCTGGATCATCACATTCACGCCCCCGCTGCTGAGATCTCTCGAGGTTGGTTTCGCGACCGAGGCGTGGCGCCTGGTGGTGGCGTGGCTCACCACTCCCGTGCTCTTCGTGCTCGTCAATTTCGTCATCCTCTCCATCTGGGCGACCTCGTCTGGGGGCCTGGCGGAGGGAGGAGGAGGAGGAGGAGCGCTAGCCGGAGGAGGAGCGGGAGATCTCCTCGCCGTCGCCACCGCCGCTCCTCCTCCGCCAACCAAGCGCAAGCTCGAGACCACCCAGACGCTCGTCTTCCTCCCGCCAGTCTCGGTGGGCAAGCCGGATCCACAGATCTCGGTGTTCTCGCGGATAATGCCCCCTCCATCCTCCGTGAAGGAGATCTTCGATCCAGAGCCAGCGCGCGAGTCCCCTCCAGCGGCAGCGCTGGAGGAGAAAGGAGGAGACGATGAAGTAGCTGCCCCCGGTGGAGCAGCGGCGCCACCTCCAGCGCCAGCGCCGGCACCCATTGGAATCCTTCCACCACCTCTGCCGAGCTTCCTAGTCGCGCACCGGGAGAAGCTCAAGAAATCTTCCTCGGCGGGGACAGGGGCGACGAGGAAGAAGAAGGTCGTGAGGACGCGGTCGGACAAGAGTGGAGTGGTGATCAAGGATCTGGGGTTTGGGGATTCCAGAGACGTCCCGGACGATCTCACGCAGAGGGTGGAGTCTCTAATTGCGAGCGTTCGTGCGCAGTTGAGGCAAGAGTAGCGGCTGGCTGGCTGGCGGTGGCGATCGAGAGAACGAGCGAGCGACCGAGCACTCTTCTCCCTCTCTCTCTCTCTCCCCTCTCTTTTACTCTTCCTTGTTCTTCGTTTCGTCCTCCATGGATCTACGATGAGACTACTCCACCAGCATTATCGTCGCCAACACCACCACCACCACCACTTAGACGGGAATGAATCCAAAATGGTCTGACTGGGAAGAAGGGGAGGGGTTGTTTTTTTACTCCTATCGCCGCCACCATTGGAGCTCTTCTCTTCTCCTCCGCCATAGCTGCTGTACAGGGAAAGAGATGGATTGGGTTGCATCCATTGGCACTTGTTCGCGAGAGGTATGAGCGAGCTTATCTAAATTTCTGGTTTAGAGCTCTCTGGATTGGATTGGATTGGACGGCAACTTCACACCGCACTGCACGCTGCTGCTCTGCTGCTGCTCCTCGCGCCCCGCACTGGCCGCTGTTCACTGCTGCAAGGAGAGAGAAAGAGGAAAGAGGAGAGGAGGAAAAAAAAATGGCTAGAAAAGAAAGGGAAGTTTTGATGAGAAAGATAGGGAAGTGGATCACCCATCCATCCATCGCTGGCTCCTCCCATCAATCCACGCTTTGTGTGAGTGAAGTGAAGTGAGTTCTCTCTTTCCAAAGTTTTGATCCCTCGCACGCACGCATGCTGGCTCGCTCGCTCGCTCGCTCGATCGAAGAGTTGGTCCATCTTTTCCATTGTCCTTAGTCTCTTCTAGCTCAGTGTTTCCTTCTTTTCCTTCTCTTTTTCTTTCTGTACGGGGCTTGTACAGAGTTCTAGTGATTGATCGGATCCTCTTCTCTCGGAGGTGAGGAATAACGTGTGCATTGCTAGAAGAAAGACGAGGTTTGTAATCAAGCTACCACTGCTCAATGAGAAGAGAACGATCGATCGGTCACTTGATCGTCGACACATAGCAGATATAAATCTCGCCTTGGACCTTTGATATCCGGATGAAGTTGTGCTGTTCCAATCTCTCTCCCCCTCAGGTGGTCTCTTTCGCGCCGTCCTGGATTTCTTGCGCGGCTGGCCCCTCCTTGTTGGGCGATTGACGACGAAACTTTGCTCGGCTCTCTACTGTGGACGAGTCTTTTTCTAGACGTAGCTAGCGCGAGAATCGTCCACGGGTCAGTTGGGTGTTCTTGTCAAAGGTGGTATTTTCATGTGCACAGCACACACCAAAAAAAAAAAAAATGATTGGATCAGCACCACGGAACCATGGGGACTTTGATCTCTAACTGGCCTAGCTATGAGTCAATCCTCTACAAAAACACACACAAACCACACACTGCCGTGCAATGGCCCAAAAGAGCAAGCAATGGTACGGTGCTCTAGTTCCACTGTTCTCTTTGTGTTGGGAGGAAGACAGCTAGAAAGCCTCACTCACGGTTTGTGTCAGCTAGTTAGGTGCGACACCTTGTTTTTCCAGACCAAAGTTTCTGCGCTTCTAGAATCCGGAGACCAAAGTTTTCCAGGAACTATTAAGCCCGCTCGCTCCAAAGTTTCCTTCGCTCTTTTTGTTGTTGGATCGACCGTGTACTAGGTACTGCTCCACCGAGCTCGATTCATCAATCTACACGCAAAGCCTCCAAAGCCCACCAATTTTCCACGGCCGCCATCTTTTTCTCTCTCGAAAGAAAACCTGTCGTGCTTGATCCCTTCTCGCTCTCTCTCGGTGTTCGTTTCGTCTGCGATCAAGTGGACCACTTGGAAAGTCCCGAGAGAGGGGATGGAGATGGTCCCGTCCATGCCAAAGTAGACTTTGGTCCAGCACTTGGAAGACAGGGGGAAAGCTTTGTTTAATGGCGCTCTCAATCTCATCTCTCGCGGGGCTTTGGTACGTGGCTCGGCGATCCTTGCAAGCTGTGAGGAAGATTTTTTTGCAAACTCCAATGGAGCAGGTCGTGTGGACAAGCTCGAGCTTGTTGTAGCTCTGTAGGATCTGTGGAGCTACTAGGAAAAACTTAGAGCCGGGAACCAACAAAAGAATCGCACGCGTCGTCTCGTTTCCCTTGTTTGTTCCCCGCTTTTCTGTCTTGCTTTTTTTTGCGAGCCGAGCTTTCTTTTCGTCCAGCTGAGCCTGGGCTTGGTCAGCTTGAATTCCGTGCTGATTGATGGCCCCCCTTTTGCTGCTGCAAGAGCACAGAGCTAGCCATGGAAGACTTTGAAACTTTGGATTCATCCTCTTCCTTCCTCTCGGCCTGGCTTTCTTGTAGGAGTGAGCGATGCTCGCGCTGTGAATGCACGTTTTGGACAGTGACTGGGTTTTTCCATCCCAGGAGTTATCAATCTCTTTGGACTTGTTATACTTACGAAATCATTGCTGGGCTGGCTGTGATCGCTGTCTCACCACCATTCTTTTGTTAGTACATTGCTTTACTTTTCCACTAGAAAAGTGCTCCTGTTTCGTCGATTGATCTTCGATCTCTCTCGCTGCTGCTGCTGTCGTCAACGATGATCATGCCGCCTTGCTGGGATTGAGAAAATAAAGGAGTAAACAATGAACTCACTCAGGATCGAATGGAGCAAACTTAATCTGATCACCACCATCATTGCTGATGTTTGCTAGAGCAAGGATCACCCCAGGCTTGCGGACAGTGGAATTTCTATACTATGGTTCTTACAGATCTGGACAAACAGGTAAGTTCCTTGTCCGGACTGATCACCAAAGCTCTGATCGGTACTTACACATTACTACCAAAAGAAAAAAAAAAGTTTTTGCATTGTTTTCTTCCTCCAACGGATAAGTCCGATCGAAAAGGATGTTTCGCGCAGGAGATCCCATCACAGTCGATCCTTACTCACGGTGGTTTAGATTTATAGACGATCCTAAAGACCCCAAAATTTCGGGAATTCAATACGGCAACGGGCAATTAGGATCATGAAAATTCACATGGTTTTTTTGGTGATATGAAAGCTGCTAGCTCGTCAGGAAATTGTGCGACACGTCAAAGAGAATGCGCTGCTTTCTTTCCAGGACTACAACCAAGCTCCCAGACGAAATGAGCTGCAAAGAATTTAAAGAGGGTGCTGATCCAGAAAAGGTCGCACGGCCATCTGGATTTTTCCACCTTGGAGCTTTACGAGACGTAAAGCACTTCAGATGCAAGGAAAGTTCGCTGGACAAGTTCTCTTCCATCTATGGCGCCATTTCGAAGCTTGAGAACAGATTCTGAGAAGATCAATATGGTAAGCTGGAAATGTTTTTCTTGCTCTTGTAAATTCGTAAGCCATGACGAGGATATATATGTGGGATGCATTCAATTCTCGCTCCTGCTGAAACTCTACTAATTCCGGAGAATAAATTTACAACACATAGCATTAAACCTTGATTACAAAACGTTAACTGTAGAATATACGTGGATATTTTAAAAATAAAACATTTTGCCAGATTCCACAAATGCCCAAATCGTCTGGTTGCGCTTCAAGAAGGCTTGCTTGGGATCTTGTCAGGAAAGCTAACGGTTGTTTAAGAGCTAGAGAGCCCAGTTCAGAGAGGGCTTTAGGGACCAGACAATTTTGGTGCCTTCAGGTGATAATAGACAAAGGTGACGACAATGACTGGAAAGCATTGTCATAATCAATTCTTGCAAGTGCCTCCACCAGCATTGCCATTGCGACCACCACCATCACCACCACCACCACTAGAAAAATTCGCATGGTCTTCCTGCCAACGTGAGCAATGTGTTGTGCTTGGATTCGGACTCAGATGGATCGGTCCCCATTGCAGGCACACATAGCGACTCCACACTTCCAGTGGATGATCCTGAGAAAAAAGTTGTTGCAAGAGAAGAAGCAGAACGCGCTTCCAGAAAGCATGTCAGGAAGCGTAGGAGGAGCCCCGCCACAGATCAAAGGCCTTTAATCATCCACTAGAATAATTGTCAGGTTGCGAGGTGTAGGAGGTGGGAGAAGGTGATGTCTGGGAGCAGAGCTGCTCAAAAACCGGGAAGCGTCTTGGAATGGCTACTTAGGTATGCGACATTGAATCTAGTGTCCCAAAGGATTAGGTTTGCTTTCCGAAGAAAAGAATTCTCTTTTCAAGGTTGGATCGTCTATGTTAAAGATTATAACATTAACTTTTTGCTTGTTTTAAAGAGGGTGAAGTGGCAGGATCAGGAGATAGAGCATCTTACTGCTAGCACTGAAGGTACCGGGATCAGTTGGGAGCGCTGGTGTTTGCATCAAGTTGAGATCTTGTGTCTTCCGAAGAGGAGAGCATTGGCGGCTAGGGTCATTATGCTTGTGTGTAAAATCTTGTACCTTGCTTCAGTAAGAGCTCTCCCCTTGAGCATTTTTTTCCGCAATGGTGATGCTTGTGAGTAGCTGGTACCTTCCCTCAGGATAGCTGGAGCTCGAATGATTAGGCTCGGAGAAGAGCGGATAGCCCGGGTCAAGAGGATGTCCTTGGGGATGGTATAGAGCGAGTGAAATCCAGGTGCAAAACTTTTAAAGCTATTGATGTAGCACTCGAGATTGGCACCTTTCGTATGAGCTCCAGCAGCAATCCATACTTGAGGCTGCTGTCGGCACCATTGCATAGGTGGCCGTGAATGCAACTTTGTCAACTGGGACACCTCATTAGCCAAAAAAGCTTTGCTCCGATGCCACTGTATGTAGAAGGATATCATGAGCCCAAGCAATGTCATCGTATTTGTGCCTCTTCAAGGTTGCCACACTTGCCATACACTGCATCATCTGTTTCCAGACCTCACACAGTGACCGTAGCATGAACTTGTCGAGTTTGCTCATGCTGTAGGCATAGTTCTTCACAGATGATGTAGCCGACTTCCTTCTCCTCTTTTGGCCAAGAGGGAGCTCCGGGTCGGCTAGCCGGCTGCCAGGGGGCAATACAGCTCTATGGATTGGAGCCCCTAGAAAGAAAGCCAAGAGTACAAGCTGGCACAATGATTCTCAGGCAGCAATGATTCAAATCTTCTTTGAGATACTCCTGACCAAATGTTCATGAGGTTTTGCAAGTCTGTGCTGGTGAGGCCTGGCATTCTTCTCAAAGGTGAAATCACCAGAGATTTTCCTTTAGAAAATTGAAAAACAAAACTTACAAGCTGGCAACGAGGATGCTTGTCATCCTGTAGCCTTAGCCTGGCTATGAGCTTCCTCCTAGAAATTAAGCTGGCAAAGATGGTTCAACTTTGAGATCACTCAGTAGTGGCTAGCATTGTTGATTTGTATTCTTTTTATTATTTGTATAGGATTGATCAATGCTACCTGTTGCATTATTTGTGTATGGTACCTATGCAGATTACAAAATTTAGCATGGATGACAATGTGCCATGTGGCAGTATGCATACAAAACTGTAGAATTTGATCAAGGCACTGATCATCAAATGAGTTCCACAAAGGATCTTGGACTGCTTAAAACCATATCTTATTTTAAAACAAAATTTATTTATTAAAATTAGATTCTTGTCAAAACTGTACTTGAAGGTTATAATGTAAAAGTTACATTAAAAAGAAACCAAGCGTTGCTGCAATGTGCAGCAATTTATTGAAATTAATTCATTCTTTTTTATCATATTTAATATAAGGCATATAAATATATTTAACGGTAGTTAGTGAGAATAGATATTTTTAATTTATATAGGAATATTTAACATATCCTTGTAACATTTTTCAGTTGATTTCCTTAAGAATATACCTTTCGGCTGATCTGAATCTAGGGCTCTTGAGTGAAATGCCACTGGCGCTCTCCACATTTCAGCCCAGGGCGAGTCCCCATCCCCGCAGGAGCGATGGCGAGTTGGAGCTATCAATGGATGCGCTTGGGCGGCAGCTGCGCCTCCAAGATCGCAGCCGCAGCGTGGATCCATTGCAGGGTCTGGGGCGGCTGGACAGGGCGATGCAGCAGCTGGAGAGCCAGGAGAATCCCTTCGACGATCTCTTCGCCGAGTACGCGGGCGTGCTCCGCCGCTGCGGCGATTGCAAGGCCCTGGCGGAGACACGGCGCGTCCACTCCCACCTCCTCTCCCACCCCCGCCTCCGCGACTCGCGAATCCTCTTCTCCATGCTCATCGAGGCCTACGGCAAATGTGGCAGCCTTCGCGAGGCACGCAGCGTCTTCGATTCCATGCCCTGCCACACGGGATTCTCGTGGAACTTCCTCATCAAGGCGTGCATCCACTGCGGCCAGTGCCGCGACGCCATCGCCGTGTTCCGGAGGATGATCCAGCAGGGGCAGCGCCCAAATCGCGTGGGGTTCTTGGTGGCGATGGAGGCGTGCTCGTGCTTGGAGGGGCTCGCGGAGGGGAAGGAGATCCACGCGATCGTTGTGGCGGCGGGGCTCGAGGGCGAGCCAAATCTCGCTACTTCGCTTCTCAACATGTATGGGAGGTGCCGGAGCATTGGTGACGCGAAGAGTTTGTTTGATCGGATGGAGGAGAGGGACGTGGTCGCCTGGAATGCCATGCTTGCGGCATTTGCCCGCAATGGGCATTGCAAGGAAGCACTGCGATTCTATCACAGGTTTGTTTCCTTTTCCTTCTCCTTGATCCTCTTCGTTCTCTCTCATTTTCATTTCTTCCTCCTCGATCCTCTTCGTTCTCAGCAACTTTTCTTCCTCCTCAGATCATGTTTTCTGACGATCTCGACTGGTCTAGGATGTGCTTGGAAGGAACCAGACCAAGCGCCGTCACCTTCGTCTCGGTCCTTGATGCCTGTGCCGCCATTGCCGCCATCTCCCAAGGCCGGATCATCCACGCACACCTCCTCGAGGCCGAGATGGAGTCGGACGTGATCGTCGGCACCGCGCTTCTCAGCATGTATGGCAAATGCGGCAAGCTCGTCGAGGCCCGCGAGTTCTTCGACGGCATGAAGCAACGCAACGTCGTCACCTGGACCGCCATGATCGCGTCCTATGCCCAGCACGGCCATGGCGCCATAGCTCTCGACTTCCACCTCGACATGGAGCTCGAGGGCATCCGTCCAAACGGCGTCACCTTCATGGGCATTCTCTTTGCTTGCGGCCACACGGGGAAGCTCGAGCTAGCGAGGTACTACTTCCTGGTGATGCGTGGAGACCACGGGATCCGGCCTTTGAACGAGCACTTTCGATGCATGGTGGATCTTCTGGGACGAGCAGGGAAGATAGACGAGGCCGAGGAGCTCATCACCTCCATGCCGCCATCGCCAAGCGTCGTGGTGGCCTGGACGAGCTTCCTCGGCGCGTGCCTGGTCCATAACCGGCAGGAGCAAGGCGAGCGCGCGGCTGCCAGGATCATGGATCTGGATCCCGAGCTCTCGACGTCCTACGCGGTGGTGTCAAACATCTACGCCGCGGCCGGGAAGTGGAAGGAGAAGGCCCGGATCCGGAAGCTCATGGAGTCGAGGGGCGTGAAGAAGGAGACGGGGCTGAGCGTGATCGAGGTCCACGGCAGAGTCCACGAGTTTAGATGCGGGGATCGATCGCACTCCAAGTCGGAGGCCATCTACGCGGAGCTGGAAAGGTTGAATCGCGAGATGAAGAGTCTTGGATACGTCCCGGACACGAAGGTGGTGCTCCACAACGTAGACGAGGCCAGGAAGGAGAAGCTCCTTTGGTACCACAGCGAGAGGCTGGCCATCGCGTATGGGATCATCTCCACACCCCCAGGGAGCTCACTCTGCGTGATCAAGAACTTGAGAGTTTGCTCCGACTGCCATGCCGCCACCAAGCTGATGTCCAAAGTCTGTGGGCGAGAGATTGTTGTCCGGGACGTGAATCGGTTTCACAGGTTTCACGACGGGAGCTGCTCTTGCGGGGATTACTGGTGAGATCTGAGCTCTCTTGTAAGTTTCTGAAAAATGTGTAAAATATAGAATTATTTTTTATTCCAGCACCATCACCCAACTGACCACTTCATTGCAAGCTCCTGGAGCAGTTCCCCAACTCCATGTCAATCAACATGAGAACTCAAGCACACTGCCCAGTCGAAGTCTAGGAAACACGGCTGCCCTGATATTGTTTACACGGGCTGCAAGGCTTGGAGCTTCATTAGAGCGTCCCAAACTGCAGCCCGGATTGTCTCTCTCTCAGCACCACCATGCATCATCCCCAGCTTCCCAGGCTGCTTGTCGCAGGATACCGGCTACGACTAGTAAGTTTTCAATTGAACAACAGCCATGGAGGCGGCCTGGCCGTTATTCCTGGCAAGTTCTGTGGTGTACCAAGCCCGAGCTACGACGTCGCCAGCCTGGAGCGGATTGAGAGAGCTTTGAACCAAAATCTTTTCAAGGACATGAGAGCGGAACGTGGTCTGCCGTTTGCATTTGGAGCCCGAGCATTTGCAACTTTTATCGACACTTTCAACTCCGAGGTGTCCTTCGAGGCAGAATTGTTCGCTTCAGCCATGGAGCTTCGTGACCGCATGCAGGAGTTCTATCGGACGAGAGAATGTCACCGAGAAGCATTCGTTGACTTGACTATAAGATCTACAAGGTCGTTGATAACCAGGAGCTCGAGGCAGTGTCTCGGGAAAAGATGGCGGGATCACTGCAGCGTGAGGAGTGCTCCTGATGTCCAGGTGAAAGCTACACTACAGGGTACACCGGTGACTCCTGCATGGTGAAACCAGAGATGGGATTCAACGGCGAGGCAGTTTTGGAGGCCCTCTTTCATTATGCGAACGATGCTGCACAGAGCTCTGGTGTAAGTCAGCACTACTGCACGGGGTGTCCAGAGAGCTCGTTGGCACCAACAATCGCATTGGCGGGGCTATATATCACGACAAGGCTATTTATCAGCCATTGACCCTGCTTGTTTGCTCTAGTTAATTCATTTGCTCTAGGTAATTTCACGCTGTGGATAGAAGCTTACTTTCAGTGCCCGCAGTTGATGCGTCGTCTTCGTGCGATACAACAAGCTCTGGATGAACTAGTGAAGATGCACACAAGCGCTTTTGCACCAACTGTCTCGAGAAAGCAGCCTTGACTGGCCGTATTCTCTTAAAGAAAGTTTGGAGAACACAGGGTTGTAAAGTTTTCTCGGGAGTATGGGGGGAACTGGCGGGATAGCACCGGAACTCACGGATGGAAGATGGTGGATATGCAGGGCCTGATGGCTGGGAAATGACTGCAACAGCTTGAACAGTTTGGAGAGTGTCTATACTCTTTCCTTCGTCCGTAAACTCTAGAACAAGGCCAGCAACACATAAAGAGCTTTCTTTCCTGCGGGCGGCCACTAGGCGACTTGCAAGACCTAGAGTATTCGATCTCGACTTCTCATCTAGAGTTCTAATTGGCTTACCACGCGATGGCCACTCCTGAAATCTTTCGGATCGAGGAAGAAATCCTCGCAAAGCTACGTCGATCAAACCATCTGCGCCGACCTCGAACTGTGCTGCCGGGCGGTCACTGTGCTCAATCCAAACCTTCGACGCTGTGTATGAACAAAAAATTTCTTCCCAAAAACCCTAACACGAAAATAAACAGGAATTATCTTTGAATCCCTGCCATCTTTCCAGCACCGATTGGCATGCGTATGGGTTCATTGTGACTCAGTGATCAAGAACTTTGGAGCTGATTGAGCGAGAGATTTCCCTTCCTGGTTCAAGAACTTACATATGCATTCTAGCCCTAGGTTATCTCGAAAGAAAATGGGTTCCTTGGTCAGCAAAGAAGAAGATTGTTTGAAGAAGCGCAAGCTCATCTTGGTGCTTTCTCTCGACCACACACTCTTGAATTCGGCAGCTTTTAACGAGGTTGATAAGGAGGAAAGTAAGTACTTGGAATTTCTGTACGCTCAGCAAAATGAAGGTCAACGCAAGCTTCTTCACAAGGGTTTTAAGAAATGGACCAAGATTCGGCCTTTTGCACTGGAATTCCTCAATCATGCTAGTAAGATCTTCGAATTGTACATATGCACCACTGGATCACATAAATATGCGATGGCCATGACCAAGCTGCTAGATCCAACGGGAAAGCTGTTCAAGGGTCGGGTTTTTTCCAGATTGGAGGGCCAGGGGAAGCCCAAGAAGTACTTGGAAAATGTTGTTCCAAGGAAGGAATCAATCACTTTGATCGTGGACGACAGTCGAAGCGCGTGGCCGAAGGACCGCCAAAACTTGATCCGTGTCACTAATCGTTACCACTTCTTTAAGTCCAGCTGTCGCAAGCGTGGTTTGCCGGAGACGGGTTGCTGTACCTTTTGGCGGATGGACGAAAGCGAAAACTTTGGCTCTCTGACCAATGTGCTCCAAGGATTAAAACGGATCCACAGTGAGTTCTTCCGGGATAATCTTCTCCCGAGGGACGTCCGGGACGTAGTGAGAGAGCTGGATGACGGACACTGGCGTGCTCCCCTCTTTAGTTTCGAAGCCAAGAGCAGGGAGCTGAATTCATGCATTAGTATGGCAACACACGTTGTGAAGTGGGACACTGCGGAAACCAAAAAAGTGCAAAGTTCGTGGTCTAGCGTTCATGGATGCAAGCTTCGTGCTATCGATTGGGTCGCGCAAACGAGGCTGACCATCTATAATTTTATTGTGAAGTACTCAACTATCATAGCGGGCATTTTGGGTCATGGATTTACACGACGGCAGTGCTTCCGGATCTCACCCTCGCCAGGAGCTTTCAAACCCACCCTGCTGAGCTTGATCATGGCCTTGGCGAAGGCGCGGAAGAACATGGACGAATCGGCGGCGTACGCTCGCACCAACCCCGCGGTGGAGGCGTCGAAGAGGAGCTGCTGATCGGTCTGGAGGAGCCCATTGCTGGCCAGGAGCTGGACGTAGTAGCTGTTGTCAAACAGGACCTGGGTCTGGCGATCCAGGCTCACCGTGAAGGTGGTATTCCCAACCCTGGGGCAAATCTTTTGGAGCGAGTCCAGCAGCGAGAGGTTGAGCGTGGGATCTGGCGCGTTTGTTGCGGAGAAGTTGTAGAGGCGGTCCTCAAAGGCGGGGCAGTGTGCTCGACCGATAGTGTGCGCGCCTGTGAAAGAACTTTACAATCTTTAGCAAATGCCGAAACTAGGCAAACGCTGTATAATTAAAGAGGAAATGTTTTACTAGCCTGAGAGGGTGACGACGTCGTGGGTGTTGAGGCCCTTGGCGAGAAATGCCTTTCTCAAGTCCCGGATTCGGAGATCCGGTGGTGGAATCTCATTATCGGCTTCCGTCGCCAGCGAGACTCGCCCGTCCAGACGTCCCGTCGGGACACTCCAGCGAGGTCCTCCACTCTGCTCTAACCCGGAAGGCATTTCGTGTCACTAAAAGGAGATGGAAAGTTTCTTTTCTATCAGGACTTACGATCCAAACGGCGTCTCGAGCAGCCAGTGCGAGGATGTCCGAGCACGACACGACTCCCGGGCACATCCGCTCCAAGCGCTTCTTGGCGTCGTCAATCACCCGGAAGCCAGTGATGGAGTTGTTGTTCACGTCGCTCTCCTTTTCAGGGATGGGTCCGCCGGGTTTTCGATCCAGCAGCACCGATCCATCACAACCCTGCATTGTCGAGTTACAGATCGATCAATCTTTTCCAAAAGTCTCCAACTTACTCGGACAAAGCAGTCATGGAAGAAGAGCCGGAGGATTCCGGCGGCCAGCAGCGGGTTCCGCCGGAAGCTGTCCACCATGGTCCTCCGGACGACGGATTCCGCTGAAGGGCAGCTCTGGTCATAAAATCCTCTGACCACTTGGTTCTGGTTCTGAGCTTGTTGTTGATTCTGGTTCTGGTTCTGAACTTGTTGTTGATTCTGGTTCTGGTTCTGAACTTGTTGTTGATTCTGGTTCTGGTTCTGAACTTGTTGTTGATTCTGGTTCTGGTTCTGAACTTGCGGCTGATTTGGGTTCTGGTTCTGAACCTGCTGTGGAAACTGGTTCGGATTCTGCACCTGCTGCGGAATCTGTTGCGGAGGTTGATTCGGAATCTGTTGCTGAGACACAACCTGATCGGGCTGCTGAAGTTGCGAGGGGTTTGGATCTGGATACGGGTCTGGATTTGACTCCCGCCAGTACCGCTCACGATCGTCTCGAAACGCTCCTCCTCGAAATGCACCACCGGACCATGATTGATCATCATCACCATAAAACATTCCCTGTTCTTGGCCACCTTGATCATTGTTGGAGTAGAACATTCCTTGCTCTCCTTCGTATTGAGAAGACACCGCCACCCAACATTGCGGGAGGAGAATTACGAGCAGCCACAATGCGCAAGATCTATGGAAGTACACACCACCACCACCACCACCACCACAGATCAAATGCATGATACCTCAGCGCGCCGGGGCCGCTACATCCGGCCTCTGCCGCTGCAAAGACTTTGCGATATATACTCGCAGTGATCAACGCTTCCATCCATCAATTTCCGCAGCGAGCGTCGGGTGGAAGCGGACAAGACGACGCAGTGCCAAAGCGTGCCCGAGAGGATGAATCGAGAGAGAATACGGCAGACGATGGAAAGCAAGCGAGCAGCGGCGACCAGCGAGCACCAGCCTTTTGCACGAAATCTTTCTTTATCTTTTTCCGTTGGAAAGCCACTGTCAGCTGAAAAGGGAGCTCCCCTCCGCCCAGCGTCACTTTGGTAAAAGCGATGAACATTCAAAGCCTGTGCTTCGGCTGGAGGAGTCTCTTTTTCCTTTCGAGTGTTGCAGCAATTCGGTGAAATCCATCCATCTCCGACACTCGAGAAACTAATCGCATGCTCGGAATCGGTGTCAACTTAAAATAAAACCAATGGCACGATTAGAAAGCGAAAGCCAAAAATCGCGTTGAGCTAAACTAAAGGTAGCAACTCGAAACATAGAAACCTGCGATGTAGCTAAACTAAAGCTAGCAACTCGTAATGTAGAAACCTGCGACGTAGCTAAACTAAAGCTAGCTGAGACTACTTACCTCCACATGAAAACCTGCGACGCGGAGGTATGCTGACAAAGAATGGCTTGTCCGAGATCTTCTTCCACCCCTCTTCTTTGTTCTTTTTTCTCCTCAATCCACTGTACTCCGTCTGGAGCCGCAGCGTCTTTCCCTTGAACACGTTCGTCCGGTCCTTGAAAGTTGTCGTGAAATCGCTGTCGGCGTGCTGGAACAGCTTCTTTTGCTTCTCCTCTTGCCTCAGAGTCTCAAACCTCGTCACGTATGGTCCAACCGTCGTTATGTGCATGTGTCTCCACAGCTCTGGCGGTGGCTTCTTCTTTATCCGTCTCGACCTCTTCATGTCGTCTGCGCAATCCCGCATTTTTCTCGCCTCCTTGATTTTGGCCTCCACCTGGTTTGGCGCCCCGAGAACTGCGAGACATGGAGAGTAATACACTCCTTTGATAGCTTCAGTGCCCAGCTGCAAGACATAGTTCGTAAGCGATCTAAAGACAAAAGAAAATCAAAAACAAAAACTCGTACTAAGCAATGGCTGTTTTCCATGAACTTGTGCATCTCCTCCTGTGTTTTCCTTGCCGCTTCTTTGTATCTGTAGTTGCACTGCTCCTTGTAATTCTCAGATAGGTGCTGCTTCACGTCAGTGGCCTTGGCCATCACGTCCAGCAAGAACTCTTTCCTAGCGTAGAAGCTGTGGACATACTTTCTGCTGTAATAGCCTCGAAACCTCTTCTGTATCAACGTGGCCTTGTGGTTGAAGTACGCCATTCTGAGAGCCGTGTCCCTCGCCCGGGTAATGGAGTGATGTCTTTCTCGTCCCAAATGACCACGATACACACGTTGGATATGAGTAGCAGCACAATTCCATTTCCTTAGCATTTTATACACCATTCTTCTTCGCCATGCGCACTGCGGGACAATTACCACAGCTCAAGAGGGTCCAGAAACAAAAACAGAAGTAGCATACCTGAAGCAAAATGACGGCATTGTGTTCATCACAGCGGTGCTCCTCCGCCACCCTGACGTTTGGCCAAGTTTTAGCTCCAAAACAAGCGAACACGGAGCAAGAGAGAAAAAACAACTACTGACTTTGAAGTGTCGACATATGCCTGTAAAACTTCCTCAAACCGCGTTCTTGCCCGTCCCATCTCCATGTTTTTCAAGCCTTCTTTTTCTTCTACACCATCTGGATCAAAGAAAAAAAAAACAGAAACAATCAGAAATAGAGAAACACGACATACCTGATCGCTCTTCTTTTTACATGGAGATGAAAGAGCTCTCTCCCTAAACCAGCGCCAGGGGTAGCCACGGTAGGAACCGGATCAAACTCGTCGCCTCTGAAAGATCTCTCGAGTAAAAACGCTATGGAGCGAAGGAGCCACGGAGTGCTGAATGCGCCAATAGTCTCCATTGGTGCCCTTTGAGCGCCATGGCGGACGGATTCTTCGCGATAAACGGTCCAGATGTGCGGACACAAGACCTAACGCCAATTTCAAAAGAGCAGCATATGCTTACGAATTTTCTTCCCTCTTTACACCCGCCGCGTCTGGCTCTTTGGTAGCAGCAGCTCGGGTCTACGTCTTAATCCAAATTTCCTAGCTGAAATGGCGATGAGAAATCCGGGAGAGCGAGATAAGAAAAATATTACTTAAGCTTACCTCTAGTTTGTCTTGACAACACTTTCAGGACTTCGTCCACCAGAATGACCTGTGTATCACTCAAGTTAGCGAAGTCACTGAAGTGCAAGTTTCAGTCTTACCGGAAATGAAAACCACAACACTGCTTTCCATTCTGCCCAGGATAATGGTGTCACCTGATCATCGTATGTGATTAAAAGAACAAACAAAGAGAAGTCCAAATTCTTACCGAAAACAGAAGAGACAGAGGCCGAAGATACAGGATCAAAAAATGCAGCAGCATTGAAACACCGATCGAAGCCATCAGCCACATGTTACTCCACGGAGGAAGAACTCTGGACCAGAAAAATCATTACTGCTAATAGACAGGAGAAAATACAAAAGCAGAACTTACAGGAGGCTCTGATTTTCACTGAGGTTGTTCATGGCATTGAACATTTCCACCACAACAAGAACACTCATTGATATTGTGGACGGGTGACGATCTCGAAATACTGAACAGGAATAGCGCATGGTTCCATCCTTGCACTCGTTAAAGCTAACCTGCGCAGATAGACTGACTCTAGCACTGTATCGGAAGTTTTGCAAGCTTACCAGTTCCTTCCAAGTCAAGTGAGGCCCCTCTTCATGATACAGAAACCACCATATGAAGCCGCCGACTGTAGCTAAACCAACGTAGGCTGCATGGAACGTGTGAGCAAAAGCACAACAAAGTAGTTATCAGGTCATTACCGCCGACAACCATGTAGCGAAAAAAGAGCCAGCCATTGACAATTGCTTCGTCCATCTGAGCTACAAAAGGATCCAGTTAAAACGCGGAACTTTTTTAACAATTGTAACCTTTCGAGGTTTGGCCATCATGACATTACGGTCTTGCTTGTTAAATCCAAGAGCAGTAGCAGGCAATCCATCTGTCACGAGATTAACCCAAAGAAGTTGTACCTGCACGGCATAATGTTCAGAAGGAAAAAAATAAAACTAAAAAGCTCATCTTACAGGAATTAGTGTTTCGGGAAGTCCCAAAGCAGCGGCCACAAAAATGCAGACAACCTCTCCGATATTTGATGATATCATATAGCGTATAAACTGCTTGGTATTGTTATAAATTGCTCTTCCTTCGGCAACTGCCTGCCTTGAAACTAAATCCAAAATCATAATGCACAACATTAGCTTACCGCAACTACTGTAGCGAAATTGTCGTCAGCTAAAACCATGTCTGAAGCACCCTGCGTAAATATTAAAAGATTGCGATATTCTTATTCGTTGTTTGAGCTCACCTTTGCCACTGCAGTGCCGGAGCCCATTGCTATTCCAATATCCGCTTGTTTCAAAGCAGGAGCATCGTTAACACCATCTCCAGTCATCGCGACCTACAAATACACAGCATAGTGTCATGGACAAAGGCTGTCATAATACATACCACCTCCTTGTGACGCTTTAAGACATCAACAAGCATAGACTTATGAGACGGATTTACCCTGCAACATGCTAACAATTATAAAAGAGTCATTGCATTCCTCCTGTGTTACCTTGAAAAAAGAACCAAATTTTGCACAGCAACAGCTTGCTGCATAGGTGTCAGGCTGTCAAACTCTGCTGCCGTGAGCGATTTGCTTGAAACATCGTCTGACTTGTCAAAAACACCGATACGATGGCATAAAGCTTCTGCTGTTTTCTGCATCAAAATGACACCTTTAAATAGTTTGACTCAAAACGATAGATAGTACAACCTTGTTGTCCCCGGTGATGACAACAACTCGTATACCAGCAGACTTGCAAGTCGCAATGGCTGCTTTAACCTCTGGTCGTGGGGGATCCATCATCCCCACCTAAATAAACCATTAGTAACAAACATGGCATTGGCATGATGATTTTACCATTCCTATGAGAATTAAACCGTTTTCGTCGTCCTCGGTTAGAGTTTGTTGTCCAGTAGGGACGTCCTTGTACGCAAGCGCAATGCATCGTAAAGTTTCCTGAGAAGCAAAACTGCGCATGGTAATAAGTTAAATAACAAGGCATCTAAAGAAATTATGTCTTGCCTGTGAAATTTCTCCTCGAGAGACAATTTAAGTTCGGGGCTCAATTTTGTCACGGAGCCGTCCTGGTTACAGACCACGTAATTTGAACGTTGTAAAATCACTTCGGGAGCCCCTTTTGACAACAAAACTGTTCGTTCGTCATTCGAGCAGAGAACACTCATCATCTTTCGGTCATGTGAAAACTCTAATACGAAGGCCTGCACCATAAAATGAGAGAAACAGCTTGTCTTACTTCAGCCTTTACCTTTTTCAAGTATCTCTCCCAGTATCGATTACAATAAGAAACACGTTCCTGTTTACTAAGCACCGATAATGATGTTGGCATGGAATCAAAACCTGGTAGTCCAACCTATACAGCTCCAGTAAAAAAAATTGTGTTATTTGAAAAACCATTAGCAGCTCACCTTTTCACTGAACACTCGAAGAGCAACTTCTGTAGACTCCCCAATCTTTTCGTAGATATCTTTCTCAGCATTGTACTGAATACTGCAGTCATTACAAAGAGAAGAGCAGATTGCCGCTTGAACAAGACTTGGAAATGCCGCCGGATAATCAATCTGTGTCACTGTAATTTAGTACCCCCTTCAATTTTAGACAAGGTTCTTATAACCTGCTGATTGTTTGCATTTTGTATAACACCGTCGGGAGCATACGATGTGCCAGTGACAGTGAATTCAGATAATGTTGCAGCAGATTCAACAACACATATCTGCAAACTTATATATATTAGAAGATAACACAAGACCGGTTAAGAGTCACCTTCGTCACGGACATCATATTTGTTGTGAGAGTCCCAGTCTTGTCACTGCAAATAACAGTTGTACAGCCCAACGTTTCTACTGCTGGTAAAGACCGAACAATTGCATTCAAGCTAGCCATTCGCTTGGTTCCAAGTGCAAGGCATCTACAACAAAAAAACAAACAAACAAACTTTAGACGGATGTATCCCATAGAAACAAGAAACTTACGTAGTCACCACAGCAGGAAGCCCCTCTGGAATGGCAGCGACCGCCAATGCAACAGCAATCTGAAAGAGCGTTAAGCCGGTAATGTTTTACAGGAAATCGTACCTTCAAGTAGTAAATGGCACCACGAAGTATCCCTCCGTGAGCCGGGTCACGAAAGTGGCCAATGTTAACTACCCATACAAGAACACAGATGCCAGCAATGACCTATATAAGCTGGCATGAGGCATTTTCAAGTTGCAAAGAACAGATACCTTCGACAGAAACTCCCCAAAATTGTCAAGTTGTTTCTTTAAAGGAGTCATTTCCTGCAGGAGCACAAGTTAAAAATATATAGAAGGAAAAAAGAAAAAACGAAGTCCTTAAAAAAAAAAAATACTAACCTCTGTGACTTCTGACATCGCACTGTGAATTTTCCCCATTGCTGTTTCAGAACCTGTTGCGACAACGATAGCCCGAGCACGCCCAGCAGTAACATTGGTTCCCTGCGCAATTCTAGTGTAAGTGTAAGAACGATCGACACTACGTGAAGCTTTTTACCGAGAAGAGTATACTGGTTTTATCCTGATACACAGGATTAATGACTGGATTTTCTTCAAGCTCCTTAGCAACGGAGCTGCTTTCGCCTGCACTAGCTTACGTTCAGCAATTGAAAAACTTCTTGATGGACGTACCAGTCAAGATGGCTTGATCGACCCTGAGAGCGCTGCTGCTTAGCATATCGATAACTCGCATATCAGCCGGTACCTTACAGCCGACTAAAACAGTTTTTAGTTGTACAATTCTTGGTTACTGAAAGTACCTGCGACTTCGACAATGTCTCCGGGAACAAGATTGGAAGCAGGCACAATCGACAACAGTCCTGAAGAGTAAAGAATAGTACCATATAAAACTCTGGCAAAATTCATTCGTACCATTTCTAAGTACTGTTGCTACATCCGCTTGGTACGCTTTCAGTTCCTGGTAGCCGAAATGCTTAAGCCCAGAAAAATGCATACCAACGAACCTTGAGAGCCTTTTCCGCGTTGGTCTCGGTGACGACTCCAACAGTCGCGTTTGCTGCCAGTATCAACAGAATGACCTGAGTAGCGCAACGTCAAAACCGGCTCGATTCATCAAAAGAGAAAACAAAACTCACAAATGGTTCCACGAACGCCGTGAAGCCCGTTTCACCATCCACAACAGCCAGCACGAGCGAAGTAATGGCCGCAAATATCAATATTTTCACCAGAAGATCATCGAATTGCTTGAGCACCAATTTCCAGAAAGAAGCCCCTGCAATTCTTCGATCAGATAGGAGCTAAAACACACAAAAGAAAGGAAAAAAATCCACTCACCGCCCTCGTGAGGCAACTCTGGAAGCAAACAAAACGAATCGATTAGAGAGAATCGAGAAGCTCACTGCAACATACCATTGCATCCATAGAGAGATCGCGCGTCTTCCACCTGTACGTAAGAACATAGAAAAGTACAACACTAGATCTTGCTCGAAATGAAATTACCTGGGAATCCGCAAGACCGTGAGACGGATCCACTCGAAAATACGCGAGCACCTGCACGCCGCTGATGAGAGATCGCACATTTTCCTGGAAATGCCGCACCTGGCTCACGGACCGCGCATGCGCATCATCCATAGCTCGCGAAGAACCCTAACTAGGGCTTAGCGCAACAAAAAGGATGATACTCCAAAAAAGAGGGTAAGTATACCTTTAAGATTGCGTATCAAAATAAATGTGATGCCTCTTTGCGTGGAATAAACTTCCTCGTCGCCAACCTTTGTCACCAAGGGACGAGCAAATTGCCATAGAGATTCATACGTTGTTGTCCCAGATGAAACTCCAAGTGTTGCTATTGCTGGAGATGTTGATCCGGAACAATTAGACTCCATTGTCATGATCGATATACAAGCATCTAAATCAATGTTCTATTCACGTACGTTGACTATCGGATCCAATTTTCGCAGTCTACAGTCTTGGAGGATTCCCAGCTTCATGGAGCACAGATACGAGTTCTAGGGCAGATTCGCACGTCTCTTGGGGATAGCTTTGAATTTCTAGAACCTTGGTGCCATCAATGTCTATATTTATGAATCAACATGCCTAGCATAAGACTCCTCACCACGTCCCTAGTTTTTTTGAGTTCGTACAGTAGAACAAATGTTAAATTCGTGGTTGTTGAATGTTTGTTTTAGTTAAGCTGGATTCGACCGTTTCCAGAAGCCATTTCTTTTTCCTTGATCAAAGCTCTGATCCGTCAATTCCAGCCGGATAGTGTCGGGGGATTGATCCTCTCGGATCATGAAACCCACGTCGTTTGTGTGTTGGAGAGCGAACTAGAAAAGAACTCTCTGCGCGAGCCGATATAAGTCGCAACCCTCCAAAAGCATTGTCGATCCAGACGTTGCGGCGACACGATCGATCAAAAAATTCAAAGAGCCCAAGTCAAGAAACACTTGTTTGGTTGATTGCTGATCGTCCACCTAAAGGGTTTTATTCGCCAGTGCCTGTCTATACAACGTATCTCTTCTCTGGGCCGTCGGATGTGAGGCTTGGGCGGACGGCTCCACGCAAAAGGTCCACACTTTTAAGAACAAATTTTTACTTTTTTTTTGCGACTTTTTTTTTTTTGGCTGTCCAAGTCATGGTGCCCAATCTCTCGATTATCCGATTTATCTCTTTCACCCAACGAAAGCTCGAGTCAAATTTGGTGTCCGGAGTTTGGATCTTCCAAGTGGTGATCCAGCAGCCGTAAACAATAGAGATACTTCTCTTCACAGATTATATAAGTTTGTGTTTTGTGCTAATCTCTCTCCCTCTCTCTCTCTCTCTCTGTCTGAGCTCTCTCGGAGCTCTCTCGGAGCCAATGATCATGGCCGCTTCATCGCTTCTCCGTGCTCGTTCCATGCTGCTCCTACTGCTGCTTCTAGCATTCGATGCCTCCCTCTCTCAGGCAGCATTGTACAAGGATACATCGCAGCCAATCCATGCTCGGGTCCAGGATCTTCTCTCCCGCATGACACTCGAGGAGAAGATTGGGCAGATGACACAGATCGAGCGAGAGAACGCTACCGGATCCGTCATCACCAAGTACTTCATCGGTAAGACACGAGAGATACCAAAAAAAAAAGTGAGAGGGAGAGAGAGAGAGAGAGAGAGAGAGAGAGAGAGAGAGACAGAGAGACAGAGAGATCTCTCCCTTTACGACATAAGTTCTTCCTAAAGGTTTTTAAGATCTCTTGTGATCTTAGGGAGTGTCTTGAGCGGCGGAGGGAGCGTTCCAGCGCCCCGCGCCTCGGCGGCGACATGGGCGGCGTTCGTCGATGGGCTCCAAGACGGGGCACTGGCGACGAGGCTGGGGATTCCAATCATCTATGGCATCGACGCTGTTCACGGCCACAACAATGTCTATGGAGCCACCATTTTTCCTCACAACGTCGGCCTTGGATCGGCCGGGTAAGCAAGAACAAGCCTTGTGGATCACTCGATATCGCTTCTCTTACTTTGGCTCCCGGCAGAGATCCCGACTTGGTTAAACGCATTGGCGCGGCCACGGCATTGGAAGTCCGAGCAACTGGGATCCAGTACACCTTTGCTCCTTGCGTTGCGGTAATCTTTCCTAAGCATTTTCCTTGTTCTTCGTGTTCTTAGACGACCTTAGTGTTTTTCTTTCTAGCCAAGCGATTTTTTTTTTTTCTCCTCGGTAGTGATGTATGAACTGAAGTCATTGTTCTTTCCAGGTTTGCCGGGATCCAAGATGGGGCCGATGCTTCGAGAGCTACAGCGAGCACCCGGAGCTGGTCAAGGCCATGACGACGATTATCTCGGGGCTTCAAGGCGAGACCCCGGCCAAAGGAGTTCCATACGTCGGAGGAAGGTAAGTTCGATCAAACTTGATCTCCATTGGAAAGAGTTCTTACACTTTTTTTGGCTTTCCAGCTCCAAGGTCGCTGCTTGCTCAAAGCACTATGTTGGCGATGGCGGGACGAGGAGTGGAATCAACGAGAACAACACCGTGGGCAGCTACAAGCGTCTCGTCGGAACTCATATGCTGCCTTACTTCGATGCCATCGACAAAGGTGTGTCGACAGTCATGATCTCCTACTCGAGTTGGAACGGGATTAAGATGCACAAAAACCGGCATCTGATCACCGATATCCTCAAGAAGCGCCTGCGATTCAAGGTGTGTGAAAATCTGTCATGCTCGAAGAGAAGTTTCTTGAGATTGGCTTTGGCTGAAAACTTTGCTTTTCTTTCTCGAGTTCTCAACTTTGCTTTTCAGTTCTTGGTTGGATTGAAAACTTTGGTTTGTGTTTTGGACTGAGTTTTCTTTCTCCTGTACTTGGCTGGATTGGGTTGAAACCTTTGCTCGTGAACTTTACCAACAGGGATTCGTGATCTCCGACTGGCAAGGCATTGACAGGATCACCAACCCGGCGGGTGCCAACTACACTTACTCAGTGCTCGTCTCAGTGACTGCTGGGATTGACATGGTGAGAAAATCGTGCTTCTTCTCTCCCAGTTTACCAACTGGAGCTCTCTTTTTTCTACTCATTTCGCCAGAAGTTAATGACTTTTTGCTTATTCTTCTTGCCAGATCATGGTGCCGTACGAGTACACCAAGTTCATCGACACTCTGACGTCTCTGGTGAAGCAAGGTTTCATCTCGCTGGACAGGATCGACGACGCGGTGCGAAGAATCCTCTTTGTGAAATTCACGGCGGGCTTGTTCGAGCATCCAAAGTCCGATAGCTCGTACCGCAGCCAGATCGGGGTAAGCCGCCCTTGAAGCTCGAACTTTCGCATTCTTATCACGTAAACTTTGCTGCCAGGCTCACAGAGATCTCGCGAGAGAGGCCGTACGGAAGACCCTGGTTCTCTTGAAGAACGGCAAGAATGCCAAGTATCCACTGCTGCCACTGAGCAAAACAGCCTCGAAGATTCTCGTCGCTGGCAGCCACGCGAACAATCTCGGGAATCAATGCGGAGGATGGACCATCACCTGGCAAGGCGCTAGCGGCAACACAACTCTTGGTACACCAACTCGAAACTCTTAAAACTTCCATCACCATGTCCTCAAGAACACATCCATTGACACAGCTCTCTTCCAATCTTCCAGGAACTACAATCTTGCAAGGGATCTCCAACACCGTGAGCAAGAACACCCAGGTTGTCTACGAGGAATCCCCGAGCTCCTCGTCGGTGAAAGGTGGCGGCTACGACTTTGCGATCGTCGTGGTCGGGGAGCCGCCATACGCCGAGACCCAAGGTGACAATCTCAACTTGACGATCCCACAGGACGGAGCCAATACCATCGAGAGCGTGTGTTCTTCCGTCAAGTGCCTGGTGATCCTCATCTCCGGGAGACCCCTGGTGGTAGCGCCGCACTTAAGTTCCATGGACGCTCTCGTGGCGGCGTGGCTACCCGGTAGCGAGGGCCAGGGGATCGCCGACGTGATCTTCGGCGACTATGACTTCCAGGGGAAGTCGTCGAGAACTTGGTTCAAGAGCGTGGAGCAGCTCCCCATGAACTACGGCGATGTCGAGTATGATCCATTGTTTCCTTTTGGATATGGACTGAAGATGGGAAAAAAGTGATCTAGAGCGAAACAAAAACAAGGAGAGAGAGTGAGTGGAGCTGCGCTACTGTACCATTCTTTTTTTCGGTGGATCAACTTGCTGGCTGTTTGGATCTTTGTGAATAATTTAACGTCACGATCACGGTCTGATAGAGAGAAAAAAAGGCCATTTCGATCAACACCAGAACCCTTGTTTCAATCAATGAAAGTTCCAGAGAGACGAACCTGGTGCTTGGGTGTGTCTGAGTTGAGTGAGTGAGTGAAGTTGGACTCTTCAATTACTGTTTCGAGCTATCCCTTTTGTTTGGAAAGAAAATGGTCACACGAAGAACCGGACAAGTTACTCTCATTGTGGAAAGCTCCCGACAGCTTGGCTATGGATTTGTCCGTCGAAAACACCATTAAAGTCCTGGAGAAGGAGAACGAAGAGAAATAAATCGATAGAGATAGATGGTCATGCCTACCGGCTTGACATGGATACTTTTGATCTTGCTCGCTATCACTGCGTCGCAGGCAGCAAATCCCTCCCATCTCGTTCGAAATCTTCCCGGGCAGCCGCAAGTCCAATTCAAGCAGTACGCTGGCCACTTGGTTGTGAATGCGTCGGCGCAAAGAGCGTACTTTTACTGGTTCTTTGAGGCCGATCACCAGAATCAAACATCGCAACCATTAGCTCTGTGGCTTTCAGGAGGTAAATCAATTAACAGCAAGCATGGAGAAGAGGAGTAAACTTACTGAATGCCTTGCCAGGACCTGGTTGTTCTTCCGTTGGAGCTGGAGCTTTCGGAGAGATCGGACCTTTCTCCGTCGATATTAGTGGTACTAAACTGGAGAAACGCCGCGATGCATGGAACAAAGGTGGGCTTTATTGTCGTTTGATTGAGCTTCTGGAGATAAAGGAGAGTTTTTGCAGCGGCCAACTTAATATTTCTGGAGTCTCCTCATGGCACTGGTTTCTCTTACACCAACACCACCTCCGATTATACAATCTACAACGACGAGATGACTGGTAAGAGCATCCAAGTAAAAATCGACTTACTTTCCTTACGAGAATTCTCTGTAGCCTCCGATAATCTCCAGTTCCTGCTTGAGTGGTTTAGAAACTTTCCAGAGTACTCGAAGAACGAGTTTTACTTGTTGGGGGAGAGCTACTCCGGTAAGTTATGCTACCGAGTCACTGTGATCTTTGATTTCAAGCAGTACGCAGGTCACTATATCCCGACTCTGGCTATGAAAATCTTGGAGAACAACGCTAATGGTAAGAACATCATCAACCTGAAAGGATTTTCGGTAAGATACTGTGAAATGGACGACAGAAAAGAGCAAGGAAGTAACCCTTTTTACCGCAGCTAGGAAATGCCTGGACTGATCCTGCTCATGACATGCGAGGCGATGTTGAATTTTACTACAGTCACTCTCTCATTCCAGAGCAGACTTACAACGAGCTGATCCAAAACTGCGATTTTTCCACCATGCGCCCAATCCTCGGAGGTTCCATGAATCCAAACTGTCAAGCAGCTTCGGCCATCACGAACCGCTTGATAAGTGGACTTAGTCACTACAACATATACAAACCTCCGTGTAAAAACGGGTCGTCTATCACGGTAAACTCCATTTGTTCTTTTCCATGCGATCTGAGGACAAGCTGGCTTGTATTTACAGTCTCAGTCCCTACACACAAATATGCTGGTGAATGCTTACAATCCTTGCGATGATAAAACGGAAAGTTACCTCAATCAGCGAAGCGTCCAAGCTAGTTTGAATTTAGCAAGTTCAGGAAACTCAACAAACTCGTGGAAGCTCTGCAAGTAAATACTTTCATGCAAGTATGATCCTTATTTTACCAGCTTTGATCTTGTTTTGCACCAGCGCGAAGGCATCAGAGTATTACCAGGCATCCGATATAATTGTGTCCATGCTACCGCTCTACAAATCCTTGATCCAGAAAAAACTTCGAATCTGGATATACAGGTACTTTGCAAAAGCTTACCATTTTGGTTTTTCACCTCTCCTCGCAGTGGTGATGCCGATGGAGTGGTATCAACACTCTCAACGAGAAGCTGGATCAAAGAGCTGAATCTGACCTCGCAAACGCCATGGTTTGCCTGGAGCCACAAAGACAAGGTGAAATAAATCCCCCGTGATATAGTCTTCAAGAAAAATCTTACACGAAAGGTAATTTCGCAGGTTGCTGGCTGGTCGCAAGCTTACAATGGATTGACATTCTTGACGGTGCTCGGAGCCGGTCATATGGTGCCCCAAGACAAACCACAGCAAGCTTTGTCCTTGTTTGAGCATTTCCTCAAAGGAAAAGTGCCACCAGCCAATTGATACCACTTACATGGATGCCCACTTTCATGTGGTTATTCCGATGAATTCTCGATTACCACCTCCTCTCCTCCTTACACGCAACCTCATCGCCTCCTTTATAAGAACACATTAGAAAGGTCCAGACAGAACATAATGAAAAGATACCTGAAGATCTTCATTCCAAATTAAGACATGGTTGCTTATCAATATTCGCAGCATGCCTTGAACGAATTCAGTTACCTCAGAAAAATCTACACGTTTTGAACCTGTTTGTAAGGATCCAACCAACATCGAACAACATCAACATATGAAGCGAGAGTCTACCTTATCGTTCAAGTGAAGCACGCCTACAGAGAACTCCCCGTTATTTGGCAACTAGCATTCCCACTGTGGACGAGTTCTCTTGGACATTTGTTCTCCGGGAAAGACGTTCCGAGTCGCTCACGCATGGCAGCGACATCACCAAGGTATCTAGTTAATGCATAATCAACGCATCTTTCTACAAAAATTAAAACTGTACCTTTGGTAAGAACTTGCGTCAACTTGACCCTTCTTGATGAGTACGAAACTCCAAGATCGAGTGATTCCACCCAAACGAATGGATTCCAATCGACAGGGCGTGAATGTTTGAGCCTTGCGGCAACTTCGCTGCCTGGAAGATATCTTCGTGTTCCATTCTGTTCTCACAAAACGTGTCATCCTCAAACCATGAAAACCCTTACTTCCATTTCATCTATAGCAACTCTGACCATGGCCCTCATTGTTTAGCAAGAAGTCCCCGTCACTAGAATGTAAAGACCTGCCTCGGTTCTTATAGGGTCTTATGAAAGGAGAGTGGAAACAAAACACTTCTGAATGACATATATACATGATTAATAGTTATGATTATCCTACACCTGGATCAGTGATGTGGCAACTCATGCCACGTAGACTCTCATGTCATGGAGAGCATATATCTCTAACACTCCCTCCATGACATGAATCTGAGATCACTCTCCCTCTGCATCCAAGCACTCTCATGTCCATGACAGAAAATCTGTCCTCTCAGACCCTCTAGCTCTGCCTCTCTGGAACCCATGACTCTTTGCCTCCTGGATCGTTCCATGGCTGCTAGATCTCCCTCTCATGTCCAAAGCATAGCAAGGATGGACTAGGGAATACCTCAGTCCTACCATCGTCTCATCCTCAAGGCCAGAACCCTAACTCTGCCTCGTGGGAATACTCAGCACCTAGCCCAGCACTCAGCCCCACAACAGCTCTCCAGCAGCAATGCCTCAGCACCCTGCGCCCTCTCGTGCCTCTCAGCTCTTGCTCAGGAACATCCCTGCCTCTGCTCTAGCATGTGCCCTAGTGCCTTGGCACCCTCTCAGCCCTAGAACCCCTCTACAAGCTCTGCTTCTCTCTCTCTCAGCACCTCCTTAGCACCTCCTGCTCGCTTGGCTCCTGGCTAGTCACTGCTCAGTGTCGCCTGCCGCTGGTCCTCAGGCCAGTGTTGTGTGTGTAGGGCCTCGCTCACCAGCACCTGTGCTTGGTGCCTCCTCACTGCTGTGCCTTGTACTGGCTGGGCTTTGGTGCCTCGCTTGCTTTGTTAGTAGTCAATATGATAACCAGCCAACCAATGTTTCATCTTCAGGGAAGAAACTACTGTTGCTGCATTAGGGCTCAACGAATAGAGATGGCAATGAAGCTAATAAGCTTTATTTGGACCAACAGAAAAAAGACAAAGTGGAGGGTATTTGTTTTCATTGCCACAAGATTAGATATTAAAGTAATGATTGCTCTTTTGTAAAGGGGTCGAAGAATGCTAAGTTGAATGTGGTGGAATCCATTATAAATACAGCTCATATGTATATTGTGGTGCCTCTTTTACATCCCGTGGCAAAAGTTTAAGAACCAAAGTCTCAAGTCTATATCAACTTTATAAACTCAATGGTTCTATGGGGAATCAACTTGTGAAGGCCAAAAAGGGCATTCAAGGTAGTGCAATTAATATTATTTTCAATCCAGATGCTATACACAACTTTTTGAGTTCCAAAGTGGTGCAAAAACTTGGCTTGTTTATGGAAAAGAGATTGGTAGTTTATATGAAGTGGTCATGGCAAATGGATATAACACTCATGTTCACAATGAATAAGTGTTCCTTTAACAATTCAAAGAATTCTTGACCATCCTTTATTCTAAGTTATGAATATTGGCCACATAGATGTTATTCTTATGAAGGAATGATTTTATAATAGAAAGTCAAGAATCAATTAGGAGTGCAATGCTTTATATATCAAAGTTGGTGGTATTGTGAAAGAAATTGTTAGAACATACAATGGTGATACTCCATTAATTAATGCTTTAAAGTTGGTAAAGTGCATATATTAGATAGATGGTTCTTTTATGGTGTATCCTTATTGTTTCAAGTTGGGCATCCTCTTGTGTATATGAATCATAGAATTGGCCTACTTGAGATAAAGAGTTGTATGTCGTGATTGCTACTATGAAGGAATGGCAACATTATCTATATAGATTAAACTTTCATATGAATTCATACCATCAGTCTCTCTAGTATTTTAGTTGTTTAAAAAGATCTTTAATGCTATATTACTCATTAGCAAGAGTTCCTATAAGAGATGTCAGTTAAAAACCAATACAAGTATGGAGGTGACATTATCCAGAATAGTAAATTTTATCTCATTTATGAAGCTATCTAGCAATCTTTTAGATGAGATTAAGGTGTTTGTTAACTTCAACTCCTTTATCTCAAAGGGTTTTAAGCAAACTAGTGATAAAGTTCATTGAGATTACATGGCCGTAACTAAATGGTGTCAATAGTTGGGGAAGAACTTTTGAGTCAATTATATTCGGGATGATGTCTATGTAAGCTCCTGAGTTTGGACTTCCCGGGAGGTCACCCAGCCCAGTACTATTCAAACCCAAGGACGCTTAACTCCAAATATCCCAATATTCAAACCCAAGGACGCTTAACTCTAAATATCCCAAAACCCTTAACTGATTGAAAAAGAAGGTGCACTCTTATTCATGGGCCCTTTCCCTCTATATTTGAACCCCATGGACCATCTCTCAAGTCGTTCCCTTTGGTTGTTTACAATCCACCACGCTTCCCTGCAAGTTCACGCCCTCATGAACGGAAGCTGAGAGCCGCAGCTCTCCCAAGAGCCCCACTCTCTTGACACCCTACCCCTTGGGTCGAGCCCAGCAGGAGCAAATTAGACCAGCCAGATGTGACACCCTACCCCTTGGGTCGAGCCCAGCAGGAGCAAATTAGACCAGCCAGATGTCAATCAACATGTGGTGTGATTCCCTTAGCCAACCAATAGAGTCGGACCCGAGACCTCTCTGATACCAAATGTAAGCTCCTGAGTTTGGACTTCCCGGGAGGTCACCCAGCCCAGTACTATTCAAACCCAAGGACGCTTAACTCTAAATATCCCAAAACCCTTAACCGATTGGAAAAGAGGGTGCACTCTTATTCATGGGCCCTTTCCCTCTATATTTGAACCCCATGTACCGTCTCTCAAGTCATTCCCTTTGGTTGCTTATAGTCTATAGAGTTGTTGTAGTCTGGTAAAGAAAGAGCAGCACACTTGTTAGCTCATGTAGCCTTACAGTGGTTCCCAAAGTGGCATAGAGTATAGATATTTCTAGGAGTAAACATGGAAAAATAAATAGAAAAGAGTTAACTTATAAATAAAAAAGTGACACACTTTTTGCTTCTGCCCACTAGCACCTTTTGTGTCCACTGCTATACTCAAAAGAAGGTAGCTAAATGAAAAATCTACAAATCTATCATCATTATTGGCTAAGTATACAAAAGAGCCTTCCCATATTAGAGTGGGGAAGGATCATAACAACCACACCCTTGTATGTTATGAAGTTACTCGCAACCTATAAGGCTTGAGAAATGTATTAGGCTTTTAACACATTCTATGAGGGAGTATCCCCTTGAGGTGGTGGCATCCTATTGGGAAGATCGAAGAACATGAAGTCAATCTTCCCATAAGGTGTGAGTTGACTATAAAACACAAATCTCTAAGCCCTAAAGTGGAGCTGAAAGGGTGCCACGTGGTAGTGGCCGAAGCAAAAGCCAAACAAGTGTAACACATTTGGACTAAAAGCTCCAACTTGAAAAGTTGAGAGCGGGAGTGGAACTCCCAACAAAGTGTTCGAAGAACGAGCACAAAGCGAGTAATAAGTGAGTCTCTAAAAAAGGGACACAAAAGGACTAACATATGACACGTGGAAGTGTCTAAAATGGAGTTCGAGATGGATCTAAAATGGAGTCCGAGATGGACCCGAGATAGAGTTCGAGATGGACCTGAGAGGGAGTCCCGAGAAAGACCTAAGATGTAGTCTGAGATGGACCCGAGATGGAGTCCGAGATGGAGTCCGAGATGGACCCGAGATGGAGTCTGAGATGGACCTGAAATAAAGTTTGAGATGGAGTCCGAGATGGACCCGAGATGGAGTCCAAGATGGAGTTCGAGATGGAACCAAGACCAAGACCGAGACCGAGACTAAAACAGAGACCGAGACCGAGACTAAAATAGAGACCGAGTCCGAGTCCAAGTCCAAATATTAATACAGGTTGTTAGGTGAAAGCCCAAAGTGATTGTCCCCAGGGGTGGGGGGTTCCAAAATTATAATAGGGAGAGTGTGGGGGTTGGACCTCAGTAGAGCCAGTTTGGCTAGGAAAGGTTAATTTGGCCTAAGAAGGCTATACCCAGGTGTTGGGTGATGAGATATCCACTGGGAAGTCCAAGGCTAAAGTGAATACAGACTGACAAGTGCGGTAGCTTAATGAAATGTTCAAGAGCCGACTCTAATTCCCCTAGGAGATCGAATGGTCGATGCTCCCAATCCAAGTGGAAGGTAGGGAGAGTCCCATGAGGCTCGCATAGGGCCACAGTGTTCTAAAATGTTGTCCCAAAGTCCCAGACTATGGAAAGGGAGAAGGGTAGTCCTTTAGTGTAGTGACCAAGGCTATAGTCATATGGTGTGGAAGTCCCAAACAACAATGGGACTTAGTGGTCGGGCTTGTGGGCCTTAACTCAATGGCAATGTCGACAAATACGGCCATGGACAAAAAAGGATTTGGTGGGGACTGGAAAAGGGATATTGGGGAAGGTTGTTCCCCATGTCTATGGGCATCCTAAGGATGCTAAGGAGTGGATCTGGGATGACTACTCATGGATAGATGGCTTAATCTGTGAAAGACGGACTGTGATGCAAGTGGTGTTGGACCACTAGTGTGGCAAAGGTGAATGGGCATAGCTTTAGTGTAACGAGTTGATATATCAGTGGTACCTTTGGGTGTCGGTCATGCAATCGAACACATGGAGCACTTGGACCAAGTGTAAAGGTTGAGTGACATGGATGCCACTCTCGAGGCTAGCAATCCCCAAGTCTTGAATTGGACTTATGGAGGTTGTGAATAAGACTCCTCCAAGTGGTCGGAGGTGTGGTTAAGTGATTAAAATAGAATGGAAAAATTAGTCTTTACAATTTGGTATCAGAACTATTCCTTAATTCGACTTTTATTGGTGCTCAAGTATATCACTACTAATGTTGGCATCAGAAAGTCCTAGGAGTGGGCCTATATTTAGAGAGTAGCAGATTGGAAAGACATGGCTCTCCACTACAGTTCATGTGTGAACTTATAGGTGAGGTGGTGGATAGAAAAGGGCCAATAATGGAATGACTTTGGGATTTTGGGAATAGTATAAAATTTTCCTCAAAGAGTTGAGGATGTGATCCAGATGAATGTTTGACTTAGCAAATTGGTTATTGTAATTGCGGTAAATAGCTATAATTGGGACCACGAGAAAGATGAAGACTCCAAATTAATAAAAGAGTCATAAGATTATCCTCATATAGTTGAGGCTGGTGCTCATGAATGTAAGATCAGAATTAATGACTGTGAGAGGTCAAATACAGATGAGGACACAAGTCCTTGAAATAGTAGCCAAGGCTACCTTTTTATAAATGCTGGAACACACCCAAGGAGTTGGGGATATGCTCAGAGGATGAGTTGGTATTCTCATTATATGGACAGATAATCTTAAGGGGCAAAAGTAGCCCATAGAAAATGAGGAATAATTAAGTGTTAAAGCAACATTTGCAAAGATGGTTCTTATGAGTAGGATATGAATACAAGAAGATGTATTCTGGTGAATTGACACCTCAAAAGTAGGACCTCATGGGTCATTAGATTAGCAAAGTCTAAAAAGTTGGATGACTCAAGTAGAGTTTGAGAATGGTCCTAAGGGATTGGTAGAAGCATTTAAACTGAGGTGTGTTGTGCCCCAGGAAGGATGGGGAGGATCATAAAATCCAAATATGAGAATAGTTGGTATCTCATTGATGGCGGAATATGCCATACTAAAGTCGTGGGAAAAGTGTTCCCAAAAGAAAGCAACTTTGACACAAAACTATGTGTAAACACTATGGTGTAGTGCTAACGGATAGTTGGCTTGAAAAACGATTATATTGGTCTTGGCAAGAACCTAGACACAAGTAAGAAGTGTCATAAAAGTAAGCTCGTGAAGCCGATAGTGTGCAAACACTAGAGATGAGTTATAGGACTTAACAGCTATAAGGCAACTAAGCAAAAGGTGCAAAGTAATTGATTAGATACGTAGAAAGTAACTACCCAAGACTTCTTATTGGGATGAGGAAGTTAGAGTTACCCTTGTAGGGGATAAATTATTTATGTTGCGATATAGTAAGTCAATATCATAAAAGGAATGCTCATTGTCAAAGAAAGCTATTATTGGGACACCCTAACACTCTAAAACACTAGGAAGTGGTATTTGGTATTATGAAAGTATCAAATAAGACCTAATGGATTAAGTCCCTAACGAATGATGAATAGAAAATGTTATGCAACGTCCAAGGTTACGGAGACAGGAGAAGTCCATTTATCAGAATTGGCCAAACCCAAAAAAGGGTTTTGGCAAGGCTAGTGATGGGCATATAAAAGGCTATAAGTAGTAACGTTAATCCTGGGGTTACAAAGTGAGTATATATGGATTAAGGAACCACTCCCTAGGCTATTGGGTAGGTTCATCCTTAATAATACTTGCTAAGGTATGGTAGAAAGTACAAACCTGTCCTCTTAGTCGGGAGGAAAATAACCGAAAGAAATGTGTGAAGCCAAAAAGTAAATAATAAAAGAATAAAATCGAACTACAGGAATCAAAGGGCATAGGGTGGTTATGCAAGTTGGAAGTGGAGAATCAAGTGGGTGCTCAAACATGTTGCTATTAACAACTGTGATGCCATAGAGAGACTGAGATGGAGTCCGAGATGGAACCGAGATGGAGTCCAAGAAGGACCCGAGATGTAGTATGAGATGGACCCGAGATGGAGTCTGAGATGGACCCGAGATGGAGTTTGAGATGGACTTGAGATGGAATTCGAGAAGGACCCGAGATGTAGTCTGAGATGGACCCGAGATGGAGTCTGAGATGGAACCCGAGATGGAGTTTGAGATGGACCCGAGATGGAGTTTGAGATGGAACCTGAGATGGAACTTGAGATGGAGTCCGAGATGAAGTTCGAGATGGACTCGAGATGGAGTCCGAGATGGAACCAAGACCGAGACTGAGACCAAGACCGAGTCCGAGTATAAAGTTGAGATTGAGATTGAGACTGAGACCGAGTCCAAATACTAATACAGGCTATCGGGTGAAAGCCCAAAGCGGTCGTCCCCCTGGGGGGGGTTGCAAGGGGTTCCAAAAGTATAATAGGGAGAGGGTGGGGGTTGGACCCCAGTGGAGCCAATTTGGCCTAAGAAGGTTGTACCCAAGTGTTGGGTGATGAGATATCCATTAGGAAATCCAAGGCTAGAGTGAATACGGACCGACAAGTGGGGTAGCTTGGTGAAGTATTCAAGAGTCAGCTCTAGTTCCCCCAGGAGATCGAATGGTCGATGCTCCCAATCCAAGCGTGGGTGGCACTACTTACTTGGATACCTGGCATGGCTCAATGGAACTTCGCTCTAACCCTATGGCTAGAGCACCCAAAGGCGGAAGGCGGGGAGAGTACCCATGAGGCTTGCATAAGGCCACGGTGTTCCGAAATGTTGTCCTAAAGTCCCAGACTATGGAAAGGAAAAGGGGCAGTCCTCTAGTGTAGTGACCAAGGCGGTGTGGAAGTCCCAAAGGACAATGGGACTTAGTGGTCAGGCTTATAGGCCTTGACTTAGTGGTAGTGTTAGCAAATACAGCCATGGACAAAAAAAGACTTAATGGGGATTGGAAAAGGGATATTGAGGAAGGTTGTTTTTGTTTATGGGCATCCTAAAGATGCTAAGGAGTGGATCTGGGATGACCACTCATAAATGGATGGCCTAGTTTGTGAAAAACAGGATTGTGATGTAAGTGGTGTTGGACCACCAATGTGGCAAAGGTGAATGGGCATGGCCTTAGTGTAATGGGCTGATATGTCGATGGTACTTTTGGGTGTTAATTATGAGATTGGACACATGGAGCACTTAGATCAAGTGCAAAGGTTAGATGGCATGGATGTCACTTTCGGGGCTAACAAGCCCTAAATCCTGAATTGGACTTATGGAGGGTGTGAATAAAACTCCTCCAAGTGGTTAGAAGTGTAATTAAATGACTAAAATAGAATAGACAAATTAATCCTTATATTGATCCAAGCCATGGATCCATCAATCAAGTATGTAGAGCTCTCAACTAGTAGCATCTAGAAGTTGCATGTAATCCTTAATGAGAACAACAACTTCCTTAACATTAGTCATTGGGGATAGAGGGTGAATATGAAAAATAATTATTAAAGCTATAGTTAAAAATAAAATTCATCTTTATTAACCTTTGTGCATAGCTATAGGAGAGCACTTCTAGGTTGTCATTTGTAGCTGTAGAGAGGGATGGGAAGAATGTTTTGGTCTACCAAGAAGACTAATGGCTGCTCTTTGTAACATCTATGAAAAAAAAAATGAAATTAGAATGATAATAAAAAAGTTCCAAATTAAAGTCCTTACTCTCATGAAAAGCTTCACAATATCCCCTTTAAGAGTTGTGAGTAGACGTTGGAATCTCTTATGCTAGAATCTCTTGTACAATTTCCTCTATCTCAATGATATTTGTATTTGGCATCTCCTAAACAATTTCTTGAGTATGGATTCTTGGGTTTTGTTGTTGAACTTCAATGACATAGAGATTTAGCTCAAAGTCTAATGTTAGCATCTACTCTATGAGTTCAAGGTACCATGGGCACAACTCCCTCTCATGTGTATAAGGATAGTAGAATTTTGGCTTATACATCCCAAGCTTCTTGCCTTTAGCCAAAAGCCTGTGCAAAACACTAGCTATGTATATGGGTGCACCAAAGCAATATTTTAAATATTTATAAAGTAAAATATAAATATAAATACCAATATATAAACAAGAATTGAGAAATACTTATAAATGATGTGCTTCACAAGAAATGGTTGTCTTGACTGGTTCTTGAACTCAGCCAAGCTCATTTCTCATCCTAGACTTATAATATCTCCTCACCAGTGGTAATACTCTAAAAAATATATGCCTTCCCCTTTATCATCTTCTCCAATATTGTTTTGTAACATTTTTCGTTATTTTGCAACCAAGTGTTGAGAAGTTCCAATTAGATATTTTGTTTGGCAAAAGATGTTTTACTCTTGGAGATGTTATAAATAAGCTCCTCTAATGCTTTATCAATATTTACACATATAGAGCTATGAAATATTTCATAAATTTTAGAAGAACTTATGAATGCAAGAACAAATCTTAGCAATGCTATTGAGCCATTCTTGGTCATATTGTATATCTTCAATTGAGAGCAACTTTTCACTTTTGTTTTCTTTGTATTCAAAATTTGCTACTTAATTGCATACCACTCCATCTCCTTTTGTTACTTGTCCCTTCAAGTATTTTTAAAGAATAAGGCTCTTTTTCCCTTGATTATGAGCAGCAAAAAAATATTTTGTAAGTTGATGCATACTTCAACACTAATTTACCTTAGCCTAGATAGCAATTAGAAAATTAAATAGTAGCTACTACCAAGTATGCAATTCTTAGCCTTTCCTAGTTGCTAACTTAACTTGAATTGTTTCAAAGACCTCGTAATTCTACAGTTTTTAGACCTCCTCTAGCGAGAGCATGTAGAGTAGATAAATTAAAGGTGCTCAATGTTGTGTACCAATGTATGAGCTTGAAACATGAACTGGTTTATCCTACAAAAACATAATATGGAGTAAGTTTACAAAAGATAAATTCTTACATATTAATCTTGTGGCATGCTATATTGAGTTTTACAGTGGGCTCTAGAGTCATGGGTTTGATAAATGTGATTGAAACATTAATATATTATTCTTTATCATCTCAGAACTTCTCTTAAATGCACTCCCAAAATGCTAGCCACTTATGGTTTCTATTGATTACCTAGAACAACTTTCAATAAATCTTGTAGTCTCCACATGTTGTCTTAAAAATCCATCAAACTTACGAGACTTTCACAGCTATAAATGATCCCATTTTTACTCAAGTTCAATAGTCACTAGCTCTATCCAGCTAGTTCCAGGGAAAGTTACTGAAATGATAAAGGTACCAACTATGCTCCCAAACCTGATTTTTGCAAAGGAGTTGTAGATAACCATATTGAGGTTGTAAGCTGAGCACACTTAATGGCTTTGAACCAACTAGCACAAAGGAAATAGAAAACACTTAACTGCTCCTACTGCTCTTGAGGCTGGTGGTGCCAGGGGAGCTGGTGGTGGTGAGGGATTGTGCATGCATGATTTTGACACCATCTTGAATGATTGTGTTTGGGATATGATCATCCAAGCTCAAGAATGAATAGTTAGTAAAGTGTTATAGAAAATAATGACCACACTATTAGCAACCTCTACAGTAATGTAGCTATCACACTACTAATAGCCTCCATAGTAAGTTAATCTACCTCATCATGAGCAGCCTTAATAGCCAAAGGCACAACTCTCCCACCACCACCAATATTAGACACAAGCACCCCACCATCAGTAGCCACAGCCTCAAGAGCACTAGTACCAACAGCCTTAATTATAGCAATTTGAGTGTCTATTTCAACATCCATATTATTATTATGCTCTTCATTGCCTCCTTTAGCATAACCAGCAATAACTTTATTGATTACTTAGGATGAATTTCCACTCAATTGGCCAAACCCACAGTGATCAAAACCCTTTTCCTAGAGATAGGAACTATTGAGGTTTGCCTCGATATTTCCTCTAAAATAGAAAGCAAAATATTATAATGTATAAGTTGTAAAGTAAACCAAATCTATAGTGTTATAAGTTCAAGTCCCCTCTTAGAAGTTTCAGCCAGTCAAGCTTGATTTATATTTGCTCTCATAAGCAAATTGTGTAAATAAAAGAAATTAAAAATATATTGTAAACTACAAAAAATGCAAAGAAAAAAAATGAAAAGTCACTAAGAGAAATCAATGCACATAAGAACTAATCTCACCTTACCTCTCTAAAATTCATAAAAACAAAAATTCTTGAGATCAAGAAAGCCTTAAGACTGACAAAAACATGGGAGAAGTCAGTTCATAATGTTTTGAAGTTCTTAAATGGGAACTATTACTTTGGTTGTAAGTATGAAAAATAAATTTCTTGCAAGCTTAAAATGTTTATATATATACTTGACTATCTACAATGATGTTGGTTATATTTATTTATTTTGATTTTTTTAATAAAAAAAGTAAATAATCTTAAGGATTTATATTACATGATTTAATATATGTATATATTATTAATTTGAATAATCTTCTCTAAACTTTTGAATTGTTTCTCAAGATTTCAAATCCATTTATTTCCAGATGAACATCTTTTAGAAGCTATGTTAAAAAGCACTAAAAATCACTAATAATCTTAAACATATAATAATAATTTTGATTTCTGTAAGTTATACAGCTAAATTGCCATCTTTTCTTTGTGTGAGAATTCTTTTACCTTGTTTTGAATCAAGCTCTAGGCTTGGGCTATCCAGCAGACTTTCCATAGAATAATACATATACTCAGTAATTCTATCCTATAAAAACAGTGTAACTGTACCAGACTTACCCGTCCAAATTTGCAAACATTTTCTGCAGCCGATCCGTGCAGGAGGTCATTGTCGGTCTAGCCTTAGGCTGCTCCTCTAGGCAGTCATCTCGAAGTTCTTCCAGCTCTTGGGTCAGAGTCACCTTGGACGTATGGATTAGCCAGCCTAGACCCCACACGTCGACTGCAGTATCGTGAGGGCCCAGAGGAATCTCCGGTGCATGACAGGCACCGGAAAGCGTCGCTGCAGCACATGGAGCTGGAGAAGTGCAGGACTCATTCCAGTCAAAGAGTACCCACTGGTTGGAAGCGAGATCCAGTCCAACGTTGCTCCAGCTCACGTCCCTGTGTATCACACGCCGCTCATGGGCGTAACACAGCGCATTGGAGACGTGAAGCAAGGCCCTTAACAGCTCGGGAACGGGCGTGGCTCGCTGGTTCGTATCGAGCCGCGGCGTGAACGTCAAAGTGTACAATCGATCTTCAGGATCACTGTTTCGTTTCCTCTTTCGGGGACAGGCCTTTGTATGACACTTCTCTGCATTTGGGCAGCCCTGGATGCGTGAGTATGCATTCCACACCTTCTTTGCCTTCTCCAGGTTCATATATCCCTTGATGACCGAGTATCCTGAAAGAACCACGGACTTGCCACCCTTCTCAAGATCCACTTCCTGCACCATGACCGTATCAGAAATCTCGTTTCTCCTTGAGCATAGATCACAAAGGCCCGCCAGAACCCTCCCCAAGTTGAAAAGTATGAGCTGGGACCGCACCCTGTCAGTCATGCTGCTCAGATCCACCGTGACCAAATCTTTGCACTGCACCTTGCCCCCACCATGGTAGAGTGCACCGAATGTCACGTTGGGACCCCTTGCATGGTAGCCAAGCAGATAGGGCACGTCCTTGTACACCCAGACCAGCTTGTCCATGAGGCCCTGCTTTGGATTCCCTGGCCCCCGAACTGCCTTTTCTTCACCCCGGAACAAAGAATAAAGAGCGCCCACATATCCAACGTAGTCAGGAAGTTGAGACAGTGTCTGCGTCTCGCAGTTTGTGCTCCTTGCGAAAGTCAATGACACAGAAGTCTGCAGGTACCCCTTGATTGCTTCGTGTATAAGCATGTTCCAAAACGGAATGTAAGAAAATTCGGTAGTGCCTTGAAGAGTATAGAACGGCGTTAGAACCTGAGGTTGAAGAGAAAGAGGAAACGCACCAACTTCGGGAGGTTTGATGACGCTAAGAGCCAGAAGGCTTTCCAGGTCAACGCAATATGAATTTGGGGTGCCCTTGCTGAACATCCCAGCTAAATCATGGGACTTTAGAGTCGCATACCTCACGGGGCTCAGCAGAAGAGATAATCCCGCCGGTTTCGATACCAGGAATTCCTTGAGCAATGCAAGATCAGGAACAGCTGGAGTTGCGTATTTCCTGAGTATGTGGTATGTGGGATCATCAACAACGCCTGTCAGAAAAGTCTCAGATCGTGCACAACCGAAAGAGGGCATAAGCTCTATTTCGTTAAAGTGGGAATTGTCATTATCCCACTTGTAAAATAAGGTTTCCAAACCTTTATATAGTATATAAATATAACAAAATTCAACTGCATTGAGGCACATGCCATTTTATTTTAAACAAGGAAATGTCTACTCAATCACTTCTCCTCCCCCTGCCACTGCTTCACCTCTCTCTTCTCCTTGTCATCGTCGTTCAATTTCTTTCCATCCTTTTAATATTGGCTCAGTTGCTCCGAGTCTAGGTGGAGCCCAAGTCCCCATTCAATCTTTACTTTCCCCTTATTAATAAAACAACTTCGTAGACTTCCAATAACATGCTGTAACACTTCTAGTATAATGTAAATCCTCTCAAAGAATTGTCTTTTAATATTAATACAATGGCATGGAACCCCATGCCATAATAAGTTACATTTTTAAATAAATATATGCCATCTCAGACTGTTATTTTTTGCCTCCAACACCTATACAATAATCTTGGAATTTCATCACTCTCCACACTATCAGGATTTAAACCCAATAGTAATGCCATCTCTTCTCTAATACGTCCATGCTCATGTTCAGTGGTCGAAGAACCCATCCGGTTGAGCAGATTATGGAGATGCGGATAGTGCTTGGCTAGACAATATACATGCCATAAATGATGACTGGTGTCTGTCCGATCAAATGGCTTCTGATGTCGCGAGTGGAATGTTATGGATGCTGAGTGTGTCATTGACCCCCAGTGTTTTCGAGAGAAGACTCGAGAATTCCTGCAATGGAAATGGCGTGAGGCCACATGCTATGCCACATGCAACGAGGCTTACCTGCCAGGCGCTAGTTGCTAGTGCACGTCCTTGTCCTGGTTTTTGTGGCTTCTTCAGTTGAACCCAGAGCTTCCGTGTTCGTGCCAATGTCTCGTGCAGACCCGATTTGTAGCACGTTTCTTGCTTGACATTCTGCGCGTGGGAGATGTATATGATAGATCGGAGGGGCGAGTTGCCTTTTATCAGGCGGACAACTCTTGTCTTGAAGACTTTCTTCACCTCCTCGCCCACCATAATATCCACAACTATCTCTTGCATCGCCAAGCTAGAATGCTGCCTAGATACGGCATAGAACCGGATGTTCTGATCGTCCAACACCTTCCTATTGATCAAGTCTGGAAACCTCGTCTCGCCCTTCATTGTTCAGTAGTAGGGGATCACGTCTGCGATGTCGAGTGTTACTGGACTTGCCAGCATCTTCTGCTTCAGTTTTTCCACCCACTCATCAGATACTAGCATGTGGTTGTATTTGCTTTGGATGTCGATGTGGCTCACGTCGATTGTATATACTTTGTTGGAATAGTAACAAGTACTATTATCTATGACGATTTTTGCTGCCTCTTCTTGCTCTTTCTGCTCTTTGCGGCTCTTCTTTTTGGTGGGTGTAGTGTTCGAACCCGAGGCAATGGCATCACCGAGTAGCTTCTTTTTTGGAGCAGGAGAGTCGGACGTCAGCTTGAGCTTGACCACCCTTTTCTGCTTCGGGGTAGTTTCCAGATCGACCCCCTTCCCCTTCACTTCGCGAACTGGAGTCACTCTCAACGGCTCAATGTTGGAATATAGTTTTTGAACATCGCCGTAGGTGAGGTCCGTGGATTCCATGTGATCTTCATAGACCCGCAGCGTCTTTGAAATTGTGGGCCTCCTAGACAACCTCTCCCTAGCTCCCTCTAGGAATTCCTCATAGCCGCTGCCCCCCTCCGGGAAGCCGCTAGGATGTGCAAGGTGGATCTTGAAGGCGGACGCTGTCTCTACCACAAGTGCCAGTCCATATTCTTGCATGGAACTGCATGGAGTGTCTGTCACTTGGATGAGGATCCCCATGTATTCTTTTCTCCCACCATCTGTGTTGTACAGCCTCAGATCCTCGCCTTCCATCCCGAAAGTCCAACTGGTGAGCTCCTCCCCCTTCTCTGCATCCACATTGATAGTGGCTGGAAGAAGAACGCAATTCCTCGCCTGTTCAAAAATGCACAACAATTAGAGCTGACAGATGAAAAGCTAGCAGCTGGAAATAACGTGAGGCCACACGTCATTCACCACTGCATCAGATGTCTTGAGGCTGCATCCTAAGATGGCATGAGGCTACACACCATCTGTAACCGGACTGCACTCGAGAGCCCAATCGGTGCATGCCAATGTTGCTACTGAATGGCATGTGGCCTCATGCCATTTTCTACTTGGCCTAAAAGACTTACCATTTGAAGCCGAATGGAGGCGTGACAATCGAGGCCGGACTCGTTGGCGAATGTGCACTGTGTGTGCAGCGGATCGTAGCAGCAAGGCTACTCTGCCACTTACAGTTGGAGAGTGGCGCTGAAATCTCCCGGGACGCCAAGTGGGCTGCGTGTGGGTGGCGGAGTGGGTGGTGGAGTTGGCGGCGAAGTTACAAACTGAGTGTGTCTTGAAGTGGACGCCGATGCACACGAGCGCGATGCAAGCGCGATGCGAGCGCGAGTGTGATGCAAGCGCGAGTGGATGCCGATGCACACGAGAAACCTGTAGAGAAGGTAGATGAGCGCGAATGTGAGCGTGATCGTGAGTGCGAGCGCGAGTACGAAGCAAAATGCAAAACCTAACCTCACACGCGCGAAATGTCACGACGGTTGGTAATCCCGCAACATCATCATTCCTCGGACTTGGGCGCCACCATTAATTTCTGGATCGCCGCGCGCATGCATGCACGTGAAATCCAAAAGAAATCCGTAACGTCATCATTCCTCGGACTGCATGCACGCGAAATCCAAAAGAAAGATCATGATTGGGATATCATTTAATACCCTCGCTATATTTATACCATGCATGATTGGATATTCCAAAGCATCTTGTATTTCCAAAAATGCCAGATGTTCAGCTAAATAAAGAATGGTATACAATATCCTTCTTGATGACCCTGCAAAGAAGCATCTCGATCGGACACCACATAAGACCACACGAGCCTTACAATGTTTCAGGGGCATTTGCCATAGATCCGACCGTTATTTTGCTCCAAGATTCTACAGTTTGGTGTGCATTGACCTTTCCATCGTGCAAAGGGACATCACAATCAGATGTGGGATCACAAGAAACTAACTTCACTAACTCTGGTTTCACCAAGATCTACGTAAGGAGTTATGAAATGAAAAAACCCTCTCTATTGAAATGTGTTTATGGTCCTAGGGGCATTGTGACATATCAAAGGATTTTGCATCAAGTTCTGTATTTGCATGTTTATCAAGCTACTGAATTGCTAAACCCTAAACCCTCCCTAAATATGTGGCAAATGCTGCGTGAAGAAAGATGCCCTTTCTGGGCAAATGCTGTAAGAGGCAGATGCCGAGCAGTTACACGGCGAATAATCTTGGCGCGGATTGCTGACATGGCATGGCAAAGTTTGAATCACTGACATGGCACAGCTGGATCGAGGCAAGGACATGATGTGACAAAGTTCAACGTCCGACAACAAAGTCTAGAAGCTACTCAGTTTGAAATTTGTCAGAGGAATTATAAGATCTGGTTTGTCAAAGGATTTGATGTGACGTTCAAGTGTGTGGGCTCATGCAATTTTGATCCCAAAAAATGCACCAAAAAATGCTCGGCGTCATCTAGCGTTATCTCTTGAATGGCGTGGGGCTGCATGCCATTTTAAGGGGCACATAGGAGTATATTCCTAGAATATTCTAACACATGCGAGATTTTTTTGAGTTTTCTGGAGATCCAACCGTTAGATTGCAACTAGATTTTACAGAATGGTATACAATGTCTTTTTTGATGACCCTGCAAAGAAGCATCTCGATCGGACACCACATAAGACCACACGAGCCTTACAATGTTTCAGGGGCATTTGCTATAGATCCGACCGTTATTTTGCTCCAAGATTTTACAGTTTGGTGTGCATTGACCTTTCCATCGACACTGCAAAGGGACATCACAATCAGATGCAGGATCACAAGAAACTAACTTCACTAACTCTGGTTTCACCAAGATTTACGTAAGGAGTTATGAAATGAAAGGACCCTCTCTATTGAAATGTGTTTATGGTCCTAGGGGCATTGTGACATATCAAAGGATTTTGCATCAAGTTCTGTATTTGCATGTTTATCAAGCTACTGAATTGCTAAACCCTAAACCCTCCCTAAATATGTGGCAAATGTTGCGTGAAGAAAGATGCCCTTTCTGGGCAAATGCTGTAAGAGGCAGATGCCGAGCAGATGTATCTCAGGCTAGCGAAGGGGACAAACGAAAGCTAGCTATAAACATGACGGGATGCAAATAGATTACTAGGCTGGTCCTGCGAAAATCAAAAACCATAATTGAAAACATTGAAAATGCAAAAAGAAAGGTTTATAATATTTTTGAATTTTAAGCAACCAAAGGAATGTAAGTAGGGCATGTGTTTGTAAGTTTAAAAATGCCTCAACCACTTAAATTCCCAAGTAAATAAAGCTATTTCTATTTTTGGTACAGGTAAACTTTATAGCGTGTGGGCTCATGCAATTTTGAACCCAAAAATGCACAAAAAAATGCTCGACTAGCATTATTCTTTGAATGGTGTGTGGCCTTATATTGCCATAAATGGACGTACACACACAGCATAATTATTCCTTTACACGGCGAATAATCTTGGTGTGGATCGCTGACATGGCATGGCAAAGTTCGAATCACTGACATGGCACAGCTGGATCGAGGCAAGGACATGATGTGACAAAGTTCAACGTCCGATAGCAAAGTCTAGAAGTTACTCAGTTTGAAATTTGTTAGAGGAATCATAAGATCTGGTTTGTCAGAGGATTTGATGTGACGTTCAAGCGTGTGTTATTTTTGAATTCTCGAACTCATTCCTAGGTCTATCATTTTTGTGCGCCGTGTTCTTGGTTTCACTGAGCGCAATGAGCGCTGCTTGTGTAAGCGGCATTGTGAGCTGTGGTTTATGCGTCTACGAGTGGTTGCGGCATTGCAAGCGCCATTGCGAGCGGCAGTTTATGCGAGTGGCAGTTTGTGCGAGCGGCGCTACGAGCAGTTGCGGTGTTGCGAGTGGCGCTACGAGTAGTTGCGGTGTTGCGAGCGGCACTGTCTTTGGTGTGGCTACCGCTTCCTCTTGATATTCGGCACTTGTGCTTCCTGGTATGTTCACCATGGAATGGCTTAGGACCACATTTAGAAATGGCATGAGGCCACATGCCATCTTGGGCCCTTGCAATTTCATGGCTAGCGTATTGTCATGTATGTTTTTACTTGCCTGCAGCTGTGTGTATATCAAGATGGCATGAGGCCTCATGCCATCTTGGGGCCTTGCAAGTTCATCACTAGCATATTGCCAATAGTTTCTTTACCTGCCTGTAGCTGTGTGTTTATCAAGATGGCATGAGGCCTCATGCCAATTTTGTGAATGCGGAATTTCACGTGGGTGTCAATAGCATGTTTGAATAATGGCATGTGGCCTCATGCTATTGAGGTTGTTTGGTATGTTATGATTTAGGCCATTCTCCAATCATTTTTTGTATGGTCTTAACTTCTTTCTGCACTTTTAGAATGGCCTTCAGAGTTGGGGAAAAGGTTTACATTTTGAATGGTGGGAAGAGAGTTGCAAAAGGGACCCTTGTGTCTATGGATCGGAACTTTGTTATACACTGTCAAAGGCTTGGGGAAGGCAATGCTGCTGTATCAGTAGAGACTGTCTTCGATGGGAATGTGGTCCCTATTGAACGAGGAGAGATGGTCGTCGGGGTAAATGTTGTTGTTGCCTTGAAAAATCTTTAGAAGAAAGCAGATGTTGGGGACAGCGCAAGTGCGACGCATGTTCCCTCCGTGGATCTTAAGAACTGTGCTACATGGATTCAGTCAAAGGTGTTTCTAAACAACCCCGAGGGGGAGGTGGTAGCTGAGGGCTTAGCCACAGTTGTCGATCCAAGAGATGCGGTTGCTAATCAAGAATTGGGCTGGGATGATATTGGAGTTGCGATTTTAGAGGTTGTTGACACAGAAGAAAACAGTCTGACTATTGGAAGCATTGTGCGGTGGAAATTGAGGCACTTAGTGTTTGAGAATGTGAAGGATTCACAATCAAACACCACTACGACTGATGACAGAACATCTCTTCATGGGAAAAGAAAGTACACCTTCCTAAAGCGCAGCCAAAGGGATCTGAGCAACGAACCGAAAAGGCAGAAAATGGTGATGGAGGTTGGAATGGTCTCGACAGTTGCTTGTTGCAAGAGGAGGTGCTGTCAACATGCTGATTGGGATGCTATTGAAGAGGAGAGAGCAAGATACAAGACATTGTCTTGGAAGGCAGCTCGCAATTTTGTGTATGAGGCATTACGGTCATCTGTTGATGCTTCAGAACATCAGGTGGGGCGCATGGTCTTCCAGAGGGGTTTGGTCTGCATGAAGGCATGGAGAATCATTTATGGAGTCCCTCGAACCACATTCTACAGAATCAAAACTGAGTTCGAGGAACAAAGGGTTCAACAGGCAGTCCATGGGAACAACGGTACGCACAAAACCAGGGGTCATGTTGTATATGGAGAGGCAATCTTCAAGAGGTTTGTCGAGACATGTAGCGAACAGCAACCACATAAAACCCGCCTCTTGGAAGATGGAACACGAGACACCTAACGAGTTCTCCCTTCCATGTATACCAAGGGGGCCATATTAGAAGATGTGAATCGGGAACTCCAGAGTAATGGCTACAGAAAGTTGAGCCAATCTAGATTTAGTAGATTGTGGAGCAACAGGTTCAGGGATGTGAGTATAGGAAAGTACTCCAGCTTTTCAAAGTGTGATGAGTGCACTGTTATCAAAATGGCTTTGTCAAAGAATTCTTGCATCGCTCAAGAGCGAGAGACGTTGGTTAGAAGGCGGCTCGACCACAACATCGAGAAGAGAAGTTGCAGGACTGCATATTATCATAACAGGATTCTCTCCATGGAGAGACCTGACTCTTACCTCTGCATCATCCACGACAAAATGGACCAGAAAAAGACGTGTTTACCTCGACTCAATCCTGCCCCCAAGGCAATCTCTTCATCCATGCAGCTGCCTGTGTCTCTATTTGGCATAATCGCTCATGGGCATGGTGCCCAGAACTATGGGAACTTCTTTGTACCTCTATGGGGTGGCAGGGGTGCAAACATGATGATTGCGTCCCTAGCAAAACACTTAAGGTCTTTGCAAAGTGCGCAGACTGAGCTGAACGGCCAACCCTTGCATAAGGCCCTTGTCGATCGAACCCCATATAGGGTTCAGCTGGAGGAGGAGCAAAGGCTTGCAGTATCGTGTGGGGCCCCATGCCATCCCAGTGAATATGTTGGTCGTCAGATGGTAGGGTTATCACGTGAGGCCTCATGCCATTCCGACGAGGCTGGTCGCCTGGTGAATGCACAGCCTCATCCAAACGAAGCAGAATCTCAAGGAAGTTCTTGCGGCCGATGTGGCCTTCCACCCCATCTTCTGCTCCAAACAGACAATGCTGGCAGTGAGAACAAAAACATATACGTCTTCGCGTACTTGGCGATGCTTGTTGCCAAAGGCATATTTGAAATGGTTACACTTGGCTTTCTCATGGTTGGGCACACTCATGAAGACGTCGATGCCATGTTCAGTCACTTGGCAGAGTCCCTCCGGCGATCCAATGTCCGCACCCTCCCACAACTCTACGATGAATTCCAAAATTGCATCAAAGGCACTGTTGAAGCTGCACTTGTGACAGAGGTTCCAGACTTTAAGGGGTTTGTAAGAGGCTACATCAGGGACGGATCCGAAACGCTGATTGGCCACTCCAAGCCTCTTCAGTTTCATTTCAGCATGCGTGACGGTGCTCCAGTGATGAGGTACAAGATGAGAGAATGGGACACAGTGTGGCTGCCAGTGGACGGCATTGAACTCTTCAAGAGAAATCCCATAACTGGGGAACCTATGATTCCTCAGGGTTCCCCATGGCCGATGCACCCAGATGGACTCAAAGACCAGGAAAGTATAGTGGCCGAGATTAGACAGCATATTGCCTTCTGGAAGAGGGGGTTGGTGTTTGGTGGAGAATCCTATTTTCAGAGGTGCAAGCCTTTGCTCGAATACTGGGAGAAGATTATATCTGCTATCCAAAATGGGCCGGTTGTATATGAAGAATTGGAAGAGTCCTTTTGGCCAGAACCCAAAGCACCAGATAGTAGCGGAACAATGTCCTCTGGAAATGCAGTGACAGATAACGATGTTGAGGATCACTATTGTGGGCTGAGGAACAAGAAGCCGGATTCAGCATTCAATCCAGTACAGGTCTGCAAAGGAATGGTCATGCTTGTCAAACCCAGTAATAAAAAACAAATGATATGGGTGGGGCGCTGCATCACTGATGCAGAGGAGGACGCGGAAACTAACTCTTTCAATGTAACTTCAGATTCGGCTTATTCACCTTGACAATGAGATTTATTATACAACCAGATGGACTCAGTCTGGACACAAAGTCACCGCGCTAGTCACCATGCCCTAGATATGTCTAGCCCCTGGACAAAAAACATATAATTTCACGTCATTTTCAAATACTTGAAAATTTGTACTTAGTCCCATTTTACTGAATAAATCCCACTTTAACGAAATAGAGCTTGCATACCTTCAACCAATGTCACTCAAGCTTGCACGACGTGGCGGAAGAGAGCTTCGGCTGTGAGAAGAGCGGCATCGAGCACCGGCTGGAGGGTATTACCCAAAGCTTTCTTGCTGATTCAAACAAGCGATTCCCTGGCCCACGGCAGGAGAGATTCAGCCTGGGTAGAGCTCAGAGATTCGACAGCAGCTTGGAGTACCCTATGAGCACCCAGGTACGAGCGAGGATCGTCCAGAAACCTCTCGGCTCCACCACCCCCACAAGATCGTCAAGCTAAACACATGGAATACTTTTTAGGAGTTCCAGTGGATAATCTCTCAAGATCTGTAGGGATCTTAAATTCAAATAAAATTTTAATATTTCTATATATAGTTTTTTAAATCTAATTTATTATAAATAATTTAAAAATATATAGGTATATTATTTTAGAAAACAGTAATAGTAATTTTTGATTACCAAAAATAAGAATAAAAATTTAAAATAATTCAGAAATATATATATATGAATCAAATAAAACCTCTAAATAAAAACTATAAAAAATTCATTAAAAATGATCTTTATAGTAAAAGAGCATGGTATTTAATCTTTTTTTAATTTTTAGTATGTTTTTAAGATCATGTATATTTTTAGAAAATTTATACACTAAATAAATAACATATTTATATTAAATGAAAATAATTGGTATTGTGAGGGCCAAATATATAATTACAATGCCGTATACTAATATTAATGTAGTGGGATTTTGGTAGCCGTCAAATTGGTTTCAATCCAGACCACTTACTCTTTTATATAAGCTAGGGTTTTTAGGCTAATTGATATACATATTTTCTGTATTCCCTTTCTATATTCTAAGCATTCACATTGGTGGAGGTGAGAGGCACCTTTTTATTGTCCTTGAGAAGTGTTTGAATTTGGGATTTTAATTTAAATCTAGCTTTTGTAGATTTAGTTTTTTCCATTTCCTTTCTTTTGTTCTTTCCTTTTAAGAGTTTTGTTTTGATCTAGCTTTTTATATTGTTTAGATCTCCCTTTCCTTCTAGCTTTTTGTCATTTCTCTTCTTTTACTTTTTCCTTTTCATTCATCTTCATGGCAAATCAGCAATCTCCTCCTTTGACTCTAGAGTAGTAGTTACAATTGCTTGATGTTATGCACTTGCAATTGAACAATCAAACTCAGTTGATGGTGGCATTTATGGCATGTGGTCCAACTTCTCTTGCTCTTGGTGCCAATCCTCACGTTCAGCCAAAGTTCTTTCATGGGAATCCTAGGGATGATGTATACCATTGGTTCAATCACTTTATGGTGATTGCTTGATATCATTCTTGGGATGATGCTCGATGTTTGCGTGAGTTTCCCATGTGTCTCCAAGGGACGGTGCTACAGCGGTACAATGGTTTGAATGCAGCCACTCATGGGGATTGGAATGTTCTCCTAGACATCTTCAAACACGCATTCGAACATGCTGATGATTGTGATGATGCCTTCCAGCAATTGCATCATCTTCGTCAAGGGCCATATGAGTTGGTGATAGAATTTGGCGTTTGTTTCCAAAGCCTTTTACTTCGTACGGAGCCAAATATGTTGAAGCGGATCAAGCTAGGAATGTTGTGCCCAACACTTCGTCAAGATCTTGTCAAACTTGTGCATGCACTTGCTCCAGCCACCCTTGACAATACTCTTCGCTTGGCACAACATTATGAGACATCACCTCTTCCACTTCTCGTTGCACGTCCTTCCGCTCTACTTCATGTGGGTGATGGTCCTGTTCCAATGGAGGTTGATGCTGTTGCTGCTTGAGTCCAAGGACAAGGACGAGGACATGGTCATGGCCGTGACATTCGCTGTTGAGCATGTGATGAAGTTAGTCACATTTATTGGTGTTGTCGGCATTTTCCGGATTGGCAACCTCCATTTCCTAGATGGAGATCTTGGCATCAACAACATCCTATTGGTGCTGCTATAGTGGAAGGTCTGGACACTGAGATGCATACGGGAAATGAGGAATTGCACAAGTAACTAAGGGACCTTGCGCAAATAAGTCCGTGACCCCTCTATTTTTCTTTCAGGAATATCATCAAGGGGTTCATTTGGCACTAGTTCATACAATGTTTACTTTCCAAGCTCGTTTTTATAACAAAATATCTCATATTATTCTCTTTGTGTTTGTTAATATAGGTACAAGTTTATCTTCTATTACTTGATCTATTGCCATACGTTACCATCTACACTTGCGTCATGTGGTAGAACCAATTTTCATTCTTTATGGTAATAGTTGTACACATGCATGTGCACGGGATGAGGCAGACCTAGTTGTGTATGTGGGTGACCTCAAGCTTGGGTTGCAGTCATTGCGGGTGGTGCCAAGTCAAGCTTTTCACCTTATCCTTGGTATGGATTGGTTATAGCATAATTATGCTAAGTGTGACTTTGAGGCTTTTCCCCCTTGTCTCATATTTCCTTATGTTTCATCCATTCCTCTCACTTCCGTACTTCTTTGTCCCTTTACTTCTACCTCTGCTTCCATTATTTTTGTTCAACCACTATTTCCTCCTATGTTTCCGTTTTGTTCTGCTCTTCCCTTTTTCGATCCCTTTAACAATCTTTGTGTTATAGTGGTTGACCGGCTCATGAAGGAGTATTCTGATCTCTTTGAATTTGACCTCTCGTCTGGGGCCAAGATTGCCACACATCATCTGATTCCAACTGGGGATGCTCGTCCAATCAAGGTTTCTGTTCATCGTTGGTCACCCAAGGAGATCAAGATTTTATATGCAAACATCAAGGAGATGTTGAAGAAGGGTGTTATTTGGAAGTTGCGGAATCATTGGGCATGTGAACCTCATCTTGTGATAAAGCCTGATGGAAGTATTCATTTTTGCATCGACTATCGTCCGTTAAACGAAGTGACGATCCCGGATGTGTACCCTCTTCCTTACACTGTTGATCTCTTGGATTGTTTGGGGCAAAGCCATTACTTCACCAAACTCGATTTTGCTTCTTGCTTTTGTAAAGTTCTATTGGTGCTTGACCATATAAACTTTTATATGGTCATGATCCAATATTGGGTTTACCTTTGTGATTGTCATAAGTTACTAATGCTAGGTCGTGGGATTAGTATTTGACAAGCATTCTTTCACTTGTCCGAGCAAAGTCTGCCAAACACTTAGATTGCGTACAAGTGGGACAACAACGACACTATAACTCCTATCATTGTCCACCTATGAAGTACAAAGTGGATGACTTGGTGTTAGTCTTTTTTCCCCATCTTACGGTATATGGTTTATCTAAGGGGCTCCTTGCTCAGTGGAAAGGACCATATTGGGTGTTACAGCAAGTTGGACCACAAGTTTATGAGGTTTGGCATGATGTTCAGCAGGCCGATCCTTTAGAGATTGTGCATGTGTAGCAATTGAAACATTTTATACCAAGGGATCATGAGCAGTTAATACCACATACAAATCCACCGATGCCTCCTTCTGATGTTCCTCCTGATCTTGGCCCATCTACAAAAGAACCCTAATGGTCTTCCATTATTCCATTATTCCATTATTCCGACTCCTTCGGTTTTGGCATATCCTGACTACACTTAACCTTTTATTTTGCATGTGGATGCTTCTGATATTAGTTTTGGAGGTGTGTTAATGCAAGAGAGCCCGAGTGTGCCTGGTCAGAACCATCCTATTGCATATATAAGCTATACATTACAACCAGCAAAGGTGAATTATTCTATGATAGAGAAGGAGTGTTTAGTAGTAGTCTAGGCTTTCAAGAAATTTCATGCATATCTCAATGGTTCCTAGATGTTACTTAAAGGTGATCATATTGCTGTTACTTCATTATTAAAGCGAAAGAACTTGGTTAGTCATACTGCTTGGTGGGTTTTAAAGCTTCAAATATATGATTTTGATGTTGTTCATTGCCCAAGGAATTCTATGGCTGATGCTAATGCCCTTTTTTAAGCTCCTCTTCCTTCTCCACTCTTTTCTCATATTTTTGATGAGTATATTGTTCCAGCATCTGTGGATTTTTTAGATGAGGATTCTGTGCTGTCAGTGGTTGTTGTACTTGATGTTTAGTGTTCATAAGGCGCAGAGCAAGATCTACCTTCTCTTAATGAGGTTCGTGAGGCTCAAAAGATTGAGCCGTGGATTCGAAGGCTTCGAGATGAGTTTGAGAATCCTGTATCACTTGCTGATAACTTGCCATTCTAGAATTTATATTCTCAATATCACCTTGAGGATGGCCTTCTTTATTTTGTGGGGATGGATCCTGATGATTCTTTATGGTTGGTGGTGCGTTCTATCTTATTCCACATGTTCTCCATGCCTACCATGATTCTCCTATTCTAGGTGGCATATGGGACATTGACGTGTCACCGAGAAGCTACACAGGTCTTTCTATGACATGGTGTTATCTGGTATATGTGTAACTGCATTTGGTGCCAAGCCCGTAATACTTTCCCTCGTGCCTCGGAAAGACGGTTGGAGTCAATTGTAATTTCCCGTCCATTTGAGTTGGTGGCATTTGATCTTATGGGACCTTTTCCACGATCGACTGCTGGCAATGAGTATATTATTATTGCTTTTGATTACCTAATTCATTGAGTGGAAGTTGGTGCTCTTGCTAAGGCCTCTGCAATTGCTGTTGAATATTTCCTCCTCAATCAAGTAGTGTTCTAGCATTCTTGTCCAAAGTGGATTCTTTCGGATAATGGTCCCACATTTATGGTTGAGGCATTTCATGTTTTGTTGTCTTGGTTGGGGATACGCCACACTTTCATGAGTGTTTATCATCCACAATCAGATGGTTTGGTGGAATTACTTGTTCAAACATTCAAAGGAATGATCACAAAGTACGTGAACTTTCAGCATTTAGATTAGGATAGCTATTTGTTATCTCTTCAGTATGCATATGTCACAGGGGTGCAGAGTTCTATTGGTGCTTCACCATATAAACTTTTATATGGTCATGATCCAATATTACTAATGGAGTTAGGTTTATCTTCGCGATTGCCACAAGCTACTAATGCTAGGTCGTGGGATTAGTATTTGATGAGCATTCTTTCACTTGTCCGAGCAAAGTTTGCCAAACATTTAGATTGCGTACAAGTGGGACAACAACAGCACTATAACTCCTATCATTGTCCACCTATAGAGTACAAAGTGGATGACTTGGTGTTAGTCTTTTTTCCCCATCTTACGGTATATGGTTTATCTAAGGGGCTCCTTGCTCAGTGGAAAGGACCATATTGGGTGTTACAGCAAGTTGGACCACAAGTTTATGAGGTTTGGCATGATGTTCAACAGGCCGATCCTTTAGAGATTGTGCATGTGCAGCAGTTGAAACACTTTATACTAAGGGATCATGAGTAGTTAATATCACATACAAATCCAACGATGCCTCCTTCTGATGTTCCTCCTAATCTCAACCCATCTACAAGAGAACCCTAATGGTCTTCCATTATTCCGAGAGGAGGGGATGATGTGAGGGCTAAGTGTACGCCTACGATGCCATATACTAATATTAGCATAATGAGATTTTGGTAGCCGTCGGATTGGTTTCAATCTGAACCACTCACTCCTGTATATAAGTTAGGGTTTTTGGGCTAATTGATATGCACATTTTCTGTATTCCCTTTCCATATTCCAAGCACTCACAATATTTGAATATACCATTTTGGTTTGCAATTATAGATGGAAGTGTTTTAGAATATTCTAAATATATTATCTTTTAAACCACCAATTTTGGAAGAAACATTACAACATTTTCACTAGTGAGCAATAAGTAGCATCCTTGACAATTCAACAAGTTAAGTTAATCATCTATTGTGGTGCATAATGTAATTAGGAGATAGGAGAGATTGATTTCTTTCATATATGTTTTAGTGCTTTAGATTGTGATCTCTCAATCCATATTTCTCTTGTGCTTAAGTGTGGCTTTTATACAAGAGTGATAGAATATTTTAGGATTATAATATTTTTAAAGATTTTTCATCTCATTTCTTTAGTAAAACATTAGAATTAGAGAGTTGTTATGATAAGTGAGGATAGTGGGATGATAGAGTTTGTGTGTGGGGATACTAGTGTGTTTATGTTATTATATATGTACTTCCATGCATTTATGCTTTTGTAGTTTTTTTTTTATAGTCATAGAATATTCTAGAATCATATTATTCCTAGTATTTAGGCATCTTATTTCTTTTATAAATCATTAGAATTAGGGATTTGGATATGATAAATGAAAATATAGTGGGATGGTATAGTTTGTGTATAATAAAATAATATAGCTTTAGAAAAGATAGGTTATTATAAGTTTTGCCTTTTCTAAGGGACTCAATCTTATAAAAATATTCATGACAACTATGAGATAACTAAGCAAAAGTTTGGTATAATTGATTTTAATAGTGGAAGTTAACTTCTTGAAATTTTTAGTTGGGTTAAATATATCCCTTAAGGAATAAATTGCTTATATTACAATATAGGAATCAATGTAAAAA